>NC_134354.1:532899198-533174198 GCF_048569485.1 Anomaloglossus baeobatrachus
GCATACGCCGGCCAGCCCCAGCAATGCGAGGGTATTTGTCGGCTGGGTTGGCGGCACACGCTGATGTGGGCTCCCGGGGGTACAGTACTCACCTGGGAGTCGTGGTTCCGTGACCGTGTCGGTTCGGGGAATGCGTGGGGGGGCGGGGCCGGAGCTAGCGTGTATTGCGTGAGGGGGGCGTGGTCGAGTTGCCAATGCCTTCAGGGTGCCAGGGCGAGAGGCCAATCTGTGGGGGGGGGGCGGAGCCCGGTCGAGCGGCCAACCCTTGGCGAGCCCAGCGGCCAATCAGCTTTGCGTCACCGTAAGGACACAATTTCGGAGCAAGACAGACAGACAGACAGACAGAATAAGGCAATTATATATATAGATATACACAGTATATGTATATATAGATAGAGAGATAAAGATACATATATATCTATATAATCACTGCAGAACAAAAGCAGATTTCATGCGCTATCGATGTATCCCCTCCCAAACCCAAAGCGGGGTCTACGTGCAGACCGCACTAAAGAGTGCAGCACTACAAACGTGGACGGACCATAAGTTTTTCAAAAAACATCAAGTAGTTTAAAAAGTAAATTTTTAGGTTTATTACACATGATTACACAAAATGAAAGGATTGGTTATATTACATCAGTATACCACTATAAATTCTGATGCTGCCAAGTCACTGCACCAGGGCCATTGAAATATTGGCAGTATTTTTCTCGGCAGGCCTTCGCATCATCCTTTGTTCTGCCGTGCATGACCGGTTGAAGGCCTGCAATTGTACGATCGTTTTCACGCCATTCACCAAGCTCCACTTCCCCATTTGTTGGGTCTACCGAGTCCACAAAGCCAGGTGGGCAGTACCCAATAGCATCACGCCGCCGAAGAAAGTTGTGCAACACGCAACAGGCCAAAACAACATAGTCTATGGATTCAAGCTTCATGTTCATAGGTGTGTGGAAAACACGAAAACGGTTGGCCATGATCCCAAAAGCGTTTTCAACAACCCGACGGGCCCTTGACAGACGGTAATTGAAAATTCGTCTTTCCACCGTCAAACTTTTTTGAGGGAAAGGTTTAACAAGATTTGCGTGAAGCGGGAATGCCTCATCGCTGACAAACACAAAATTAAGGTTGTCTCTAGTCTCAGAGTTGGGTGGCAAATTCAGTTCACAGTTGTCCAATCGCTGTCCAAAACGTGTGTGCTCTATAACACCACCATCGGATACCCTCCCATTCATGCCAACTTCAACAGTTGTAAATTCATAATTGGCGTCAACTAGGGCCATCATAATGACGCTAAAATAGCCCTTGTAATTAAAGAAATAGGATCCGCTGTTCCCTGGTTGGGTGATCCTCACATGTTTCCCGTCCAAAGCCCCACCACAGTTAGGGAACTGCCAAAGATGGTCAAAATCAGAGGCAATCTTTTTCCATTCCTCTTTTGTTTTGGGAAACTGCATGTAGCTCCTCAGACTGCGGACAATCGCATTACATGTCTCCGGAATTATAGTACTGAGCAGTGGCCTTGAAATGGCTGCAGAAAAATGTAAGTCTTGCAGTGAGCGTCCAGTGGCGAGGAAACGCAGTGTAACGGCCAATCTTTCCTCTGCCGGGACAGCAGCACGCATTCGTGTATTCTGCCGTTGAATATATGGCTTGACACTCTCCAGTATTAATTTGAAAGATTCCTCTGACATGCGCAGATAGTTCCGAAAATCATGAGGATTGTTCTCCTGCAGCTCTCTGACTAGTCGCATGTGGGAGAATTGGGACCTCTTCCGCAGCCACTCTCTGGTCCACATGCGACGCCTTCTTTTTGAACGCATCTGTGCCTCATCTTCTTGCCGAGCTGCCTCAAGCAGCAATGCAGAAACCAAAACAGCACGCTCGGTGTGGTTCATGATGTGCAAACTGCAAAATAAAATGATAAATGATATAAATATCGTCAAAAAAAGAACTAATTTATTATAATCGCACACACACATAAAATGCAGCAGAAAGAGAAAATGAATACTGACAACAAGCAGTATAGGCTTATAAATGTGAAAACATGAACACAATGCAGAATACTATGATATCATTCAAACAACACTACAAATTATACCTACCAAAGAAATATGTAATATAAAACTATCAGAAGGTGGAAGATGAAAGCACAGAGGTCTCAAGTGCGATCCCGCCAACAGAGAACGTAAGTGCGACCTCGTTGACTTATTACTCAAAGCCACAGTCGTGACCACAAATTGTAGTTGAAGAAGCCGTTAATAAGATCCGCAAACCAGCACGCAAGCTTGGAGGTCTCTACTACGATCCGAAAAGCTGTATGAACAAAGGACGGAAGTGAGAGACCTTTTGCTTAGTTGCGACCACCAATCGGAGTTGAAGAGGGAGGAGGCCTAAACCACGCCTGCGTTGTCTAATTCTGAATCACCAACTAGTTGCTGGTTGTTGATACGGTGTCAGACATGTTCCCAGCGGGACACCAACAACCAAAAAATGGCCCAGGTCATTCAGCAACAACCAACAACTTCACAGCAGGGGCCAGGTTGTTGCTGGATGTCACACACAGCAACGTCGCTAAGGGGATCGCTGTTACGTCACGAAAAGTGTGACTCATCAGCGATGTTGTTAGCGATGTTGTTTAGTGTGACGGGGCCTTTACTTATGCTCCCATATTGTTGTAATAAGCTCGGTTCTGATCTGTATCTCTGTAGTAAGCTTGGTTCTGATCTTTTATCTCTCTAGCAAGCTTGGTTCTGATCCTGTATCTCTGTGGTAAGCTCAGTCCTGATCCCCTATCTCTATAGTTAGTGCAGTCCTGATCCCTTATCTCTGCAGTAAGCTTGGTTCTGCTCTCATGTCCCTGTACTAAGCTCATTTCTGCTTCTGTATCTCTAGTAAGCTCGGATCTGCTCCCATAGCTCAATAGTAAGCTCGGTTCAGCTCTCATATCCCTGTACTAAGCTCAGTTCTGTTCTTATACCTCTGTAGTAAGCTCGGGTCTGAGCCCTTATCTCTGTACTAAGCTTGGTTCTGCTCCCATATCTCTGTAATAAGCTTAGTTCTGCTCTTATATCTCTGTAGTAAGCTCTGTTGTGCTTCTGTATCTCTGCAGAAAGCTCAGTTCTGATCTCGTATCTCTGTAGTAAGCACTGTTCTATTTCCATATCTCTGTAGAAAGCTTGGTTCTGCACTCTTATCTCTAAAATAATCTCGGTTCTGCTCCCATATCTCTGTAGTAAACTCGGTTCTGCTCCCATATCTCTGTAGTAAACTCGGCTCTGCTCCCATATCTCTGTAGTATGCTTGGTTCTGCTCCCATACCTCTGTAGTAGGCTCCTTACAGTTCCTGTATCTATCTAGTCATCTTGTTTCTGTTGCAGTATCCATGTACACAGCAAGCACAGTTCTATTCCCATATACAGCTCTGGCAAAAATTAACCACTTCCAAATTTTCAGGGTTTTTTTCATTTATCTCTTTATAGGTATATTTTTGAGTAAAATGTAAATTGTTCTTTTATTCTATAAACTACTGAGAACATGTCGCCAAATTTTCAAGCAAAAAATGTATTTGTTTTCTAAAAATGAGAAATGACCAAAATAAGGAGGCATTCAGAAATCAATATTTTGTGGACTAACCATGATTTTAAATCACAACTTTCATGCATCTTGGCATGCTTTCACCAGTCTTTCACACTGCTTTTTCATGACCTTATGCCACTCCTAGCACAAGAATGTAAGCAGTTATTCTTTGTTTGATGGCTTGTGACTATCCATCTTCCTCTTGGTTACATTCCAGAGGTTTTTAATGAAGTTCTGATCTGAAGATTGGGCTGGCCATGACAAGGTTTTGATGAGGTGGTCCTTCATCCACACATTGATTGACCTAGCTGTGTGGCATGGCACATTGTCCTGCTGGAAAAAAAACAGTCCTCAGACTTGGGGAACAATGCCTGACCAAAAGGAAGCAACTGTTTTTCCAGGATATTGTATGCGGCTTGATTCATATGTCCTTCGCAAAGATTAACCTGCCCAATTCCAGCCTTCTCCAGGTCTCTGTCTAACCATTAGATAACCAGGTGTTGGGCAAAGCTGAAAATCAGGTAAAGAAAATTCAACAAACATCTTTGCAAAGGACGTATGAATCAAGTCGCATACAAGATTATACAGTTGCTTCCTTCTGTTCAGGCAATGTTCCCCAACTCTGAGGAATTTACATTTTACTCAAAAATATATCTATAAAGAAAAAAATAGGAAAAACTGAAAATTTGGAAGTGGTCTCTTAATTTTTGCCAGAGCTGTATATGTACCAGTCTGTTCATAAAGCCTGCTACCTCTGCTGCTTTAATGCAGCAGCCAGAGATAAACAGGCCAAACGTGGGCCACCGTAAATTGAGGGCCACTGCCTTATGATTGCCCCCCTGGCTAAAATGTGCCAGCCAGCCCCTGTCTCTATTCACCCCTAAAAGTGCCTGCAATGGTCAAATGAACTATTTTACCTACAATTATACTAGACAACAAGTTTGCGTCCTTGAAAATTTGAGATGACTATGATAAACCCATTTGAGCTAAGTAGAAATATATTTTCTGATAGTCTGTATCAAATAGAAATTTTGAGACACCAGATAAAGTTTTACCCAAAGTATTAGTTCAACTGAACCAAAAGTGTTTAGTTGCTGATTTTTGTTTGTACTTAACATCCGTTGCATCCCGTATTTGTGTTCAGCAATAGTCAGCTAGCATTGATGGATTTCAGTAACCATGATTACGCTTTTCCATCTTGACAATATCTTGATGAAACCGTTCACCATGTTTGCCACAGACTGCATCAAGATTTTCTTGGAATACTTCCAAATGTGAATACAGAAAATTAATTTTCAATGACCTGTCATGCTACATTGCTTTATAAGCTTCAAGAAGGATGCCAACCAATTCTATGCAGTTTGGTGCTAGATAGCGGACAAGGAAATTCTCATAAACATCCTTCAATGATTTAATGCAATTTTCTCAGGCCTCACCAGCAGCTCTTCGATGGGCTTGTCATTCATGACTTGTCGTATTTGTGGACCATCAAAAATGCCTTCCTTAATCTTGGCATTGGGTGTTCTTGAGAATATTTTGTCTCAAATAACAAAAACCTTTTGTTTAAAAAAAAAAAAAAAACCAGTACGTGACAAGAACATTTCAAGGTGATTTTCATGATCAGCAGCTCAAATTACACAAGATACAGCCAAAAGTGTTCAGGAAACAAAATCTTCATTGTCCACTTTTATGAAAGCCCCTTTAACTTGCTGATGATAAGGATGCAGAGAGTTGGACTTTATCCCATTTAAAAATAGGCAATCAATTTGTAAAAAACCCTTTATTAAATATCTTCTAAAACAACATTATTCTCATGATATTAAACCTTATTGTCTCCTACTTTCTCCAGAGCCCTTACTGGTTTTATCATCCTTGACCATGTGTTGGTGTGTTCTTCCTCTGTAGTTTTACTGCCCTACAGTTTTGCATACCCTCTCTTAGTTACACTGGAATCCACCAGCTTCACATGCAGATAGTGCTTCAAATGACCACACTCACTCGCCAATGGTCAGATGTCTTAAATTTCAAAAGAGACCTCAGTGGTTTGAATGGGCATGAGCATGTATCATTGATTTTTATTTAAAAATATTAAAATGACAGCTACTGTTTAAGACTCAATTTATTTTATTTCAATAAAGAAATCTATGCAAGAATGATTGAAATAAAATTGACACACAACCTTTCAGAAAGAAAATGCAGGTGACACAAAATACTACAGTACCACAGACAGGCAAAAAATGATGTGACTTTATCTACTTGCTATAGACTTGAAACTAACAAATGGTCGCAATATGTTTTGCCGTAAAGCAAGACAGAATAAAAACACAGAAAGAGCATCACAAAATAGTGTCATTTTTTCTGAAATCAAATTTGTGCGAAGGCACAATTTAAAGCAATGTTTTGGACACATTAATATGGAACATTCAATATTTACAATTAGTGATGGGTGGACCCACAGATACCTGGGATTGGTGGGTTCAACCAAGTTTAAAAAAAAACTTGCTTCCGGCCCAGAATTAATCTTGGATATTTGCCCAGAAGAAGTCTATGGGGATCAGGATCTGGCACATTAAAATGGTGGTAGAAGGGATAGTGGGATTAGAGCAAGCTCGTTATACTTGCCAGTGTCCAACGCTGCTATAATGTGACTTCCGGGACCACTCATTGACCCTCATGCATATGCACTGCTTCCCACTCGCACCGGCAGTCCTGGAGTCTGTGATTGGTTGCAATGAGATGCACTGTGACACTATGTCTGACTGCAACCAATCACAGACACAGTGTGCATGCGTATAGTGTAAAACTATATTTAAAAACTTGGTGTAGGGTCCCCCTATATTATGATACCCAGCACAGAAAAAGTAATATTGAGAAGTAACCAGCTCACCCAAACCGGAGGAGAACCACAAGATCCAGGATGGTGCACGGACCACTTCATAAGTCGGCCAGGCTGTAGTCACAGAAAAATAGCATAGAGAAATCCAGCATCCAAATCCTGGTATGAATCTTTAAAACGTATCCATTTATTTGATATGCATTAAAATCCATTTCCTGATTTAAAAATTGGTACACACATGGCGGTATGTGACACGTTTCAGACGTTTAAGCCCTAAAGGCTGCTTTACATGCTGCGATATCGGTACCGATATCGCTAGCGTGGGTACCCGCCCCCATCTGTTGTGCAACATGGGCAAATCGCTGCCCGTGCCGCACAACATCGCCCAGACCCGTCACACTACTTACCTGTCCGGCGACGTCGCTGTGACCGGCGAACCGCCTTCTTTCTAAGGGGGCAGTTCGTTCAGCGTCACAGCGACGTCACAGCTGCGTCACTGAACCGCCGCCCAATAGAAGCGGAGGGGCGGAGATGAGCGGGACGTAACATCCCGCCCACCTCCTTCCTTCCGCATAGTGGCTGGGAGGCAGGTAAGGAGAGGTTCCTCGTTCCTGCGGTGTCACACGGAGCGATGTGTGCTGCCACAGGAACGAGGAACAACCTCGTTACTGCTGCAGTAACGATTTTTGAGAATGGACCCCCATGTCACCGATGAGCGATTTTGCACGTTTTTGCTACGATGCAAAATCGCTCATAGGTGTCACACGCAACGGCATCGCTAATGCGGCCGGATGTGCGTCACCAATTCCGTGACCCCAACAAGTTCGCATTAGCGATGTCGTAGCGTGTAAAGCCCCCTTTAGTCTGAAACCATACCGTACTGGCTGCATGTTCAAGCTAAAAAGAAATGGACCGGAAATGATTTGAAACAACCAAAAAAAAAATCAAAGAAATCAGGTGATCAAGGGGTGGAAAAAATAATCGTTAACACAATATATTCATAATACATTTACAAGTTAGTTTCTAAAGTCCATTCCTGTGGGGAATATGTGAGGGCAAGGAGATGTTGTGCTTCACAGACAACGTATGAAAGACAATGTGATATTATTGGAGAACGCTTCAGAAAGAAGGATGTTCGGAAAATGTATGGAAGAAAGCAATGCTGAGAATGGACAACAAAACTAGAGAACAGCCCCAATGGATGTTTCACCCGTAGTATTCTCTACCAAATATAGTAATGACTATTATAAAGTAATTAAAATCATAAAAAAACTTTCCCTATTCTGTCAATGGATGAAGCACTTAAAAGTATTCTAAAAAAATGGAGTAAAATTTGTATAAAAAAGAAATCGTACCATTGGAGCACGCATCTCCAAGTGACCATACAAATAGAAAGAGTAATAAGGAAAATGATTCTAATTGGTTACCATCTACCGGTTCCTACAAATGTGGACAAAAAAATTGCGGATTATGCCGTTTTATGTTGAATACCACCAAAACTCTAAAACTATACCAAGTGTTTCCAAAAAGGAGTATAAAATACAGTTGTTAATTAATTGTGGATCAAGCAAAATAATTTATGTCATTGTCAGGAATGCCCTGGTTACCTATTGTTTGGTTACCCCGCCCTTAACTATGCCCTCAGCCAAGATGGTGGAGCATGCTTCCAATTATCTCCTCCCTCGCCACCTTTTTGTCTTTAATATCCAGCCTGGTTAAACACTCATTGCTTGAGTATTGTATAAAGATCCTGCTTGCAGTTCTCTTGCTAGAACCGTCTCTTTCCGGATCGTTCTTTCCTCCTATTCTGTATCCCGCACGCCTGTCAGAAACCTGATTATCGTCTGCACCTGCCATGGAACTACAAGTCCCAGACTGTACCTGAGTTCCCTCTTGTCAGTGTACTTGCCGCTTCCAGCATTCTCCCTGTTTCCCGCTATTGATTGGACTCCAGCTATTACTACCAGTATCGTGACAGTCATCACTTGTACATCATGCAAATTTCAATATGTTGGCAGTACTTCACGCACCCTGAGATTCAGGATATCTGAACACATGTATGACGTGAACAATACCACGACCCGCAGCCTCTCAGGGGTATCTAAACATTTCTTAAACCTCATGGAGGCGATCTCGGAATATTCAGGGTTTAGGCCATACAGAAAGTAATGTTGCCTAAACGAGGTGGAAATATAGCAGAAATTATGCATCGTCGGGAAGCTAAATGGATGTTCATGCTTGAAACTAGCGTGCCTACAGGCATGAACATTACAAATGAACTTCTAAATGTATTAAGAATGTATTGTATTAACGATTTTTGTTTCCACCCCTTGATCACCTCTAATTTCTTTTGTTTTTTTGGTTGTTTCACATCATTTTCAGTCCAGTTCTTTTGAGCTTGAACGTGCAGCCAGTACAGTATTGTTTCAGACTAAGGACTTAAACGTCTGAAACGTGTCACATATCGCCATGTATGTACCAATTTTTAAATCAAGAAATGGATTTTAATGCATAATAAATAAATGGATAAGTTTTAAAGATTCCTACCAGGATTTGGATGCTGGATTTCTCTATGATATTTTTCTGTGACTCCAGCACAGATAAAGTATAAGTCTACAGGCTGCAGCCCGCAGTTGTGTGATCATCTTATTTAGCTTATCTTATCTTATGTTCGAACTGGGTGTGTGAGGGTTAATAAAGGGGACAAGAATGATGTGTTTTTGTATTTTATTTCAAATAATGGATTTTTTTAAGTGTTTGTGTTTTCTTTTCATTTACAGTTTAGTAATTGGGGCTGGGTTCTCATAGATGCCTCCCTTTACTAATCTAGGGCTTAGTGGCAGTTGTGATCTGTCATTAACCTTTTATTACCCTTATTGTTAGCACACAGGGCAATCGGATGAGCCAAGTAAAGTTCCGGGATTGTTGCATCTAATGGACGCAACAATCCTGGGGGCTGCATGCTGCTTATTTAAAGGCTGGGTGGGTCCAATAACTATGGGTCCTCCCTAGCCTGAGAATAACAACCTCCAGCTGTTGGCTTTATCATAACTGGGTATCAAAATTGAGGGGGACCGCATACTGATTTTTTAAAATTATTTATTTCAATAATGAAAAAAATCAAGCCACATGCAGTCCCTCTTATTTTGATAAACAGCCAAGATATGCACACGGCTGGGGGCTGGGTATCATAATATGGGAGACCCAACACCAATTTTTTTAATGTATTTTTACAAATAGGGACACACACAGCCTCTGTAATTGAAAGCAGTCAGATATGCTGTCAGACAAAGTGGGTTTCGCGATTTGACTGCAAACAATCAGAGACGCTGGGACTACAGGTGGGCAGAGGAAGCAGTGCATATGTATGAAGAATAATGAGTGGCCCCGGAAATAGTATGAGCTGCCCCAGAAGCAGTGTTACAGCCAGACGGGAAACTGGTGAGTATAACACACCTGCTTTTAGCTTATTTTCTTTATTTTTTTTAATTACCTGATTTGCTGGATCTGTATTGTTATACGGAGTTCTCAGACAACTCTGAGCCCAGGGCTCAGGTACTTTTGAACCTATGCGGATCCAACCATTACTACTTACAATCTTTTCTCTTGATTGTAGTGATTAACTCTCCCTTTTTGGTAAATTTGAACCAAACATTTTTCAGTCAAAAGAATTCCATACATTAAATATCTGCAAATTGTTCATATTAAATGCCAAGCTCAGATTTCTGTAATGAAAATCTGTAAACATACTGTACCTGTAGTCAAAGTTGTCTTACTCAGGGTTAAGGTATCCCACAAACGGATTTATTGATCTGTAATAGAGAAAGTATATCATTCTATGGTGTCTGTTCATCTGCGTATTTCTGACTTTATACAGATAAAATATTACTGAGTTTTTCTCCTCTCTAAGCCTTGCTTCCAAAGGGGAATACTGTCCCACTAAGGAACCATGAAACATTACAAGCTGTGCCACTGCCTAGGGGTCCATAATTTCAATCCAAAAGGACTGCAGTCATGCAGGTTTCATGCACGTAGGCTTTCCTTTTTTATTTTTTTTAGTAATATGGGTTTGCTTGCTCCTGTAAATATAATAGTCTACAACTCCCCCTTCACACTGTCTCATTTTATATTACTTTTCAACAAAGATGTACATTTTTATCACCACATTCAATGTCATCTCCAAGTACAAATGTATGCATTATAGTCAAATTATATCCAAAGATTCAGTATTTCACGTTAATACCTTTTCCTATTTCTGTCACCTTCTCATTTATTTTTTCACACTGTCCATTACTTTAGAATTCACTTCCTTTCAATATTCATTACATTCTTTCCAGCTTTAAAGCCCACATGAAAATTCAACTTAAAGATATCATTTTCTTAAATTATTCATAGCAGCTGAACAAACAAGGATTTTAAAAGTTCTATGGCAATATTACTTTACAATAGACTATTTTGTCCTACTGAGGATGTACAAATTCCATTAAAATGCTACATAATTTATTTATAATAGGTTATTGGGTAGAACACAATTTACGTTGCTAAAAATGGTCACCCTTTGAGTGAACACATCACAATATCAATTGTACTTAATATGGTGGCTAAACAAGGATAACAGGTTATTTAAGATTTCGAGTCACAATGGAAATTGAATCTATGCAATTGTTTTTTGCAGACTGTAAAATCTGTAGTATTATGTGCATTGACTCCACTGAAAGATAAGCAGGAGGAAATTATCAAATTTTCTCATTAATATCATCTATTTATTTGAACTAAAAAAATCATAAATAACTTTTCCAATACTAAAATTACTCAGCTCTAGAGATGATCAGAGCCATGGATGTTTAGGTTCGCCAGGTTTGACCGGAATGTAGTTAAAACTTCAATTGGAAACCCAAACTGCAACCCTCAGCTTTCATCTTAACCTTGGCTGCCTATCAAAAATAGATTGAATCCTACACCTTTTTTTTTTTTTTTTTTTTTTTTTAAATTACAGTGAAAATTTTAAAGTTTGGGCACCCATTGTCAAAATTACTGGTAATGTTACCAGTTTAGCAGGTTGAGGAAGAAATGATTTCTAAATGGCATAAATTAAAGACAACCCATTTAATTTGTATGTTAGGCAAAAAAAAATATATTTTCAGTTTTTACACTTTATAATTAACATAAAAGGAAAAGGGCTGATGGAAAAGATTGGCCACCCTGCATGATTAGCACCTAGTAGCACCACCTTTGGCAAGTATCACAGCTTGTAAATGCTTTTTAAAATCTGACAAAAGTCTTTCTATACTTGTCTGAAGGACTTTCACCCATTTTTCCTTTGAAAAAATCTTCCAGTACTGTGAGATTCCTGGGTCGTCTTACATGCGCTGTTCTTTAGAGGTCTAGCCACAGATTTTCAATGATATTCAGATCAGGGGACTCTGAAGGCCATTGAAAAACCTCTAGTTTGTGCCTTTTGAGGTAGTCTAATATGGATTTTAACATGTGTTTAGTATCATTATCCATTTGTAGAAGCCTTTTTCAACTTCAGCTTTTTTTACAAATGGTGGTGTTTGCATCAAAACATTGTTGTCATATCATTGAATCCATTATTTCCTTTATCCATTAAATGTTCCTCGTTTCATAGGCTGCAACACAATCCCAAAGCATGATTGATTCACCCCCATGCTTAATGGTTAGCGAGATATTCTTTTCCTGAAATTCTGTGCCTTTTTTTTATCTCAATACATATCTTTGATCATTGTGGCCAAAGACTTCTATTTTAACATCATCAGTTCAAAGGACTCATTTCCAAAATGCATTAGGCTAGTTTAAATGTTCTTTTGCATACTTCTGACACTGCATTTTATGGTGAGGGTTAATGATGATCTAATATATTACGCACTATTTGTTACTTACACAATTATTAAGGATTCTGAATATTTGCTACTGGTCGACTATGTTTATATTCGCCTCATGAGTTTGAGACCTCCCACACAACATGTCTGGTACCTGATTTTGCCTGCCAATTACAGTAACGCTGTAGCCAACTTTGCTACCGGCATTACAGTGATTGGCAGGCTCAGTGGAAAAACAAAATGTTATATGTAGTCCCCACCTATTTGGGGTAACCAGTGCAGGTAAAGGAGAGAGCTGGGGACTGGTATTCTCAGGCTTGGAAGGTCAATGATTATTTGGCCCTCCCCAGCTGATAAATAGTAGCCCGCAGCTGCCCCACAATTGGCGCATCCATTAATTTTGCAAATTGGGGCGCTTTACCTGGATTATCTCAATTGCCCTAGGTCCGAGGCAATCAAGGTAATATATGAAGTTTATGTAAGCTGTGATTTGTCAAAAATCACAGCTGCCATCAAGCCTTGGGTTGCTAATGGAAAGGTATCTATGAACTCCCTTAGCAACCGTATAAGTAAAAAGATAAAGAACACCCTCACAAAAATCCTTTATTTGAAATATTTTTTAAAAAATACACCCACTTTCATTAATATATTAACCCCAAAAACACCGCTGCAGGTCCGAAGTAATCCACACAACGTCGCACGATGATCCTGGCTAGGCTACATTCAGAAGCTGCAGTGGTGAAAAACAAGAATGATCACTGCAGCTCCTGGGAGACAATGAGAGCAGCAGGGCAACCGGCTGGGAGAAGAGTGACGTAAGTCAGGTCACTGAAGTTCACAGCCAGGTTCCCATGGTACCAAGTGTGACAACTTATGAACCCTCTGCTTGATTGACTGCTGAATTGTGGGACACAGCGACACAGCTGTATGGCAATCTGCTAGTCAGGTCACTGGAGTTCACACTTGGGACTCCCTGGCTGCTCCTTGGTATTTCAGTTGAACCAGCTTCTGGAATGTGGGACTGATGTGTGGATGTGTTCTGCAATCTGACAGTCTGGCAATCCAGTAGCAGGTTTACAGGAGTTCACTGACAACAGTGGGGGAGCTGTGAACTCTGTGACATCACTGCCAGTACGGCTCGGGCTCAGTAACACGAGAATTTTAACCAAAAGTCGGAATGTTTGGATTTGTTCAATAACTGACTGCATTTTCCAAAAATGCTTTTCTAATAACAACATGTTATCCTTTTAGATAAGATTATGGTACTGTATGATGAATAGGGAAATGTGTTTAATCACTAGAGGGGGTGGGGACTTGTCAGAAGCCAGTGGATCTGCACCTTTTTTCTTTCTTAACTGTATTTTTGGGTGTTATTGCAGCCAATTACAGTGCACAAAGCATCCACAAGGTTCAGACACAAGGGCTTGTGTCATTTGCTGTCTAAATCAGATGTCCTCATTTTATATGCAGAGGGACATGTGGCATCGGCATCATTTTGTGAATGTTAAAGATTAGGGAAGGTGCTGCCGCTGCTGCTGCTAAACAGATAGCTTAGCTAGGGGTTTAATCATAGGTAGTTGAAATAGATATGAGAGTGATAGTGTAGAATAAGGATGTGCAGGGTAGACAGAGATGTGTCACGAAAACCACTTAAACACACCTCTATAAAAATAAATTATTTATTCAAATTAATGGTAGAAAAATATACGACACCAAATATCTGACATAGACACGAAAACACAGTGATCAAATACGGCCTAGTGGAGAGCAGAGGGAGCGTGCAAAGATAGATAGTTGATAGTTTAATGGCTCTCAGTGAACTAGGAGGGACTACAATACTCCTCAACTCCTCCTGCCTACTTGCGGAGAGTGTTGTAAAGTTTTGAACACTCCCCGCTCCGGGTGGCTGTCCCTATATATCCCTGTACTCCACTGACCTATACCACCACCACCAGGTGCATTGTGAGACGACCAGGACAACATATAATATATTAAAATCTGTTGGTTCCTGACTAGGATTGCAGACTATGCTGCAGTCCAGATACTGTAAACAGCAGTTTAGGACAGAGCTGATGGGCCCGACAAGACCGGTACCCACAGCTCCTCCCAATATACGACACCAAATATCTGACATAGACACGAAAACACAGTGATCAAATACGGCCTAGTGGAGAGCAGAGGGAGCGTGCAAAGATAGATAGTTGATAGTTTAATGGCTCTCAGTGAACTAGGAGGGACTACAATACTCCTCAACTCCTCCTGCCTACTTGCGGAGAGTGTTGTAAAGTTTTGAACACTCCCCGCTCCGGGTGGCTGTCCCTATATATCCCTGTACTCCACTGACCTATACCACCACCACCAGGTGCATTGTGAGACGACCAGGACAACATATAATATATTAAAATCTGTTGGTTCCTGACTAGGATTGCAGACTATGCTGCAGTCCAGATACTGTAAACAGCAGTTTAGGACAGAGCTGATGGGCCCGACAAGACCGGTACCCACAGCTCCTCCCGACGCGTTTCCCCCCCTCCTAAATAAATGTTCGGGGGTTCATCAGGGGTGATTTAGCCAACAAACACCTGTGAAATAGACAAAAACAGACAGTTGGTGTCTTTCAATATAAAATCCAACCAATCTCCAAGAAATCCCCTTTACCTACAAGACTTACTTGGAACTGCATCCAAGTGTGATGTAATAACAGCAGCAGGATATGCTTGTACAATATAGCTTGATACCATCAACACAGAGGACTACAGGTGTCCCCCTGGAATTAAATATAGTTACACAGCATGTTAGTCATTGTGCCTCCAAAGTATCTCTGCACCATGCAGTAATCACACCTATCAGTGTATTTGTGCCACTACCTTCTTAGGTCCACTTTTCTTCTCCTCCAACATGTAGTATTAGTGTTGTTCCGTATCTAGCATCACCATATCTACATAGACAGTACAGACAATAAATATATGAGTCTATGTTTTAAAGTAACATCTCTCCACATCATACCATGAAGATGGTGTCTTGTGGTATCTAATACTAGAACAGAGCATACCCATAGTAGGTAAATGATGCATAATGTTCTCCAGGACCAGTCAGCCCTTTGGCGCCACTTCTAGGCCTTTGCTATAAGAGAAAAGAAAATCATCTCAAAGGCCAAGGGGGTTTACATACTCTAAACTCACATAACCAAACAAAGGCATCAATGTCAAAAATACCTATAAGTCTGGATGACGGTTTTAGATGGTAGGTGATATACACTTTGGCACTTAAGATGAAGTGCAGCGTGCATTTACTAACAAAGTAGATGTCTGCCCTCTCTTAAATTGTGGATCCGGCTCCCCTGGTTAGCTCCCTGTAGAGAGAAGCATATTGTATAGCTCACATGCAGGGCAGATGCATATTGGCTTACATTGCCCTATCACTTGTCATTACCTGGGCACTGGTATTTCATTAGAAGAAGCCCTAGGTGTTTCCTTAGTGGAAATCCTGCTTCAGATCCCACCAGTACATGAACACGTCCTGGGAAAACATAATGTACAACTAGCTCTAGTGCCAGGTTTTATCCCATCAAGCATATCCAGATACTGGATATTATATGCAGTCCTGATTAAATAAGGAGAGTTACCTACCAGCAAGAGGCTCAGTCTATAGTGACCAAGGTACCAAGCGCTTAGACGTATAAAGTTCCTCAGGGCGCAGCGATGTGACCTCCCGGGCTGACGATCCAATGGTCCGTACTGTCCCTGCTACCTGCCTGCCTCATCAGTGCCATCAGATCTTTTAAAATGCCCGCACCCCAATATGGGGGTGGGACATCCTGTTCTCCAAAATGGACATATTGATGGGCCAATCGCAGACGGATCTTGTGTGGCCGGAAGTGACGCGTCAGGGACGGATTGACAGCTCCCACATCCAATCCTCATGACTCGCACTGCAGGGACTTCCTGTACTCCGAGATGGACATGTTAGTGGACCAATCAGAGACGGATCCTGTATGGCCGGAGGTGAAGCTTCAGGGACGGATTGACAGGTCCCACATCCAATCCTCATGACTGGCACTGCAGGGACTGACCTATCACCCAGTTGCAGCCGCCCTCAGTGACAGTCACACCCAGGCGTCCCAGCAACCGCATTAGCCTGGATACAGACAGATCCTGCCCGACCAGATGTGATATAGCTCAGATTGACAACATGATAGCCCTATACTGGTTGCTAGCACTCAAATCAAGTGTAATACTGAATCGCATCCAACCTCAGCGACACTAATTGCTATACCTACTCTTCTCAGTAATACCTACAGTCAGGATCGTTCCACCTAAGACCAAGTGTCTCCACATGCTTATGCATATTGTCCACTGAGATTGTCTTGTGAGACAACCTGTATTAGTCAGCTAGCACATGCTGCCTGTGTCAGTTCATACAGACTAGAGACACAGTGATAATAGTCTGTCTGAGTCTATGAGAATGCCATTGCATGTCTCTAGGGGTTCTTGGATTATCTTATAATGAAAATAGGTAAAAATGACCCAGAAATTGGCAAGAAGATGCCTTTCCTATCCTACACCAGAAGCCAGAAGGGCTTATATAAAGCTGACAAAGCTCAAATTCTCATTTATTCCGACCGGGGAAACAGAATCTAACAGAAATATCCACCTAGCCTCGCGTTGGAGGATTTTATTGTTCCAGTCACCCCCCCGAATTGGTTTCTTGACCACCTCGATCACTTGAAAAGATATCGTGCCCGCGTCTCCATTATGGCATGTATTAATATGTCGGGCTAAAGCCGTGTCTCTCTTATGGCCAATATCCCCCAAGTGCTCCCCAATTCTGACACGTAGTTCCCTCTTAGTTTTACCCACGTATCCCATGGGGCAGCTGCAAGTGCACAGATACACTACTCCTTGGGTCCTGCAGTTTGCAAAATCTTTAATCCTAAAGACTCTGCCTGTCTTGTTGTTATGGAACTCTTTGTTTTGGTTAATTCGTGGGCAGTAGCTGCATCTACCACACCTGAATGTCCCTTGAGGCTTCCGATCCAACCAGGTCCCTTGCCCCTCTGGGGCCAAAAAATGGCTATGTGTTAACTTGTCCCTTATTGATCTCCCTCTTCTAAATGTGACACTGGCATGCGAAGAAATGCATTTCCCTATATCTGGATCAGATTTGAGGATCGGCCAATAACGCCTAAGCACCTCCATTATCCTGGGATTGTGATCGTCATACGTTCCTATTAGTCGGGTAATCTGCTCATCCTTTTGTCTTTTTTGTGGCCTAACAAGTTCTTTCCTTGGGGTTAGTCTAGCACATTTGTATTCTGGTTCTAGTACGTGCAGGGGATATCCCCTCTGTCGAAACCGACCTCCCATGTCTAAGGCCTGGGATTCGAAATCTGACAGGGACGAACAATTTCGTCTAAGCCTGAGGAATTGTCCCTTAGGAATCCCCCTCTTCAGGGGTGCTGGATGATGGCTCTCCCATCTTAATAAACTGTTTGTCGCTGTGGGTTTCCTATAGATGCTAGTGACCAATCCCCCTCCTAAGTCCTTTGATATTTTAAGATCCAAAAAGGCTAGACTATCTGCACTGACTTCAAATGTGAATTTTAGCCCAAGATCGTTGCTGTTAAGTCTCTCAATAAATTCAGAATTTGTCCCGCCCACAGCCATGACTCAGTCATGGGTACGGGACTGCAATAGACCAGGTGAGTGCTGCTGAGAGCAGTTCTGCTATTTATATGTGAGGCCGCATGGCACATTTTATAAAAATATTTTAGTGTAGGACTGCTTCAAATGAGATTTGCCGTGACGTGGCGAAGCAGCTCAAGAAATTGCAATTTTTTGCCAAAAATCTCAAAAAAAAAAAAAAAATTTTTATAATGCAGTTTGGAATATTTGATGCCTTAGTGCACATTGGTGCTGGCTCTTTGTTGTTTCTTTGTTGAATTGGTCGGTGGTTGACCTCCACCTTGCTATGCACCCCAATTTGGGATGTATTCCATCTGTATAGATTTTGGCGTTTGGTGACTGTTCACATTGGGTCATCAGGCTTTGTCCACAGGCTATATATACTTCATGCAGCATTTGCTTGGACCTGTCCCGCCCACAGCCATGACTCAGTCATGGGTACGGGACTGCAATAGACCAGGTGAGTGCTGCTGAGAGCAGTTCTGCTATTTATATGTGAGGCCGCATGGCACATTTTATAAAAATATTTTAGTGTAGGACTGCTTCAAATGAGATTTGCCGTGACGTGGCGAAGCAGCTCAAGAAATTGCAATTTTTTGCCAAAAATCTCAAAAAAAAAAAATTTTTATAATGCAGTTTGGAATATTTGATGCCTTAGTGCACATTGGTGCTGGCTCTTTGTTGTTTCTTTGTTGAATTGGTCGGTGGTTGACCTCCACCTTGCTATGCACCCCAATTTGGGATGTATTCCATCTGTATAGATTTTGGCGTTTGGTGACTGTTCACATTGGGTCATCAGGCTTTGTCCACAGGCTATATATACTTCATGCAGCATTTGCTTGGACCTGTCCCGCCCACAGCCATGACTCAGTCATGGGTACGGGACTGCAATAGACCAGGTGAGTGCTGCTGAGAGCAGTTCTGCTATTTATATGTGAGGCCGCATGGCACATTTTATAAAAATATTTTAGTGTAGGACTGCTTCAAATGAGATTTGCCGTGACGTGGCGAAGCAGCTCAAGAAATTGCAATTTTTTGCCAAAAATCTCAAAAAAAAAAAAAATTTTTATAATGCAGTTTGGAATATTTGATGCCTTAGTGCACATTGGTGCTGGCTCTTTGTTGTTTCTTTGTTGAATTGGTCGGTGGTTGACCTCCACCTTGCTATGCACCCCAATTTGGGATGTATTCCATCTGTATAGATTTTGGCGTTTGGTGACTGTTCACATTGGGTCATCAGGCTTTGTCCACAGGCTATATATACTTCATGCAGCATTTGCTTGGACCTGTCCCGCCCACAGCCATGACTCAGTCATGGGTACGGGACTGCAATAGACCAGGTGAGTGCTGCTGAGAGCAGTTCTGCTATTTATATGTGAGGCCGCATGGCACATTTTATAAAAATATTTTAGTGTAGGACTGCTTCAAATGAGATTTGCCGTGACGTGGCGAAGCAGCTCAAGAAATTGCAATTTTTTGCCAAAAATCTCAAAAAAAAAAAAAATTTTTATAATGCAGTTTGGAATATTTGATGCCTTAGTGCACATTGGTGCTGGCTCTTTGTTGTTTCTTTGTTGAATTGGTCGGTGGTTGACCTCCACCTTGCTATGCACCCCAATTTGGGATGTATTCCATCTGTATAGATTTTGGCGTTTGGTGACTGTTCACATTGGGTCATCAGGCTTTGTCCACAGGCTATATATACTTCATGCAGCATTTGCTTGGACCTGTCCCGCCCACAGCCATGACTCAGTCATGGGTACGGGACTGCAATAGACCAGGTGAGTGCTGCTGAGAGCAGTTCTGCTATTTATATGTGAGGCCGCATGGCACATTTTATAAAAATATTTTAGTGTAGGACTGCTTCAAATGAGATTTGCCGTGACGTGGCGAAGCAGCTCAAGAAATTGCAATTTTTTGCCAAAAATCTCAAAAAAAAAAAAAAAATTTTTATAATGCAGTTTGGAATATTTGATGCCTTAGTGCACATTGGTGCTGGCTCTTTGTTGTTTCTTTGTTGAATTGGTCGGTGGTTGACCTCCACCTTGCTATGCACCCCAATTTGGGATGTATTCCATCTGTATAGATTTTGGCGTTTGGTGACTGTTCACATTGGGTCATCAGGCTTTGTCCACAGGCTATATATACTTCATGCAGCATTTGCTTGGACCTGTCCCGCCCACAGCCATGACTCAGTCATGGGTACGGGACTGCAATAGACCAGGTGAGTGCTGCTGAGAGCAGTTCTGCTATTTATATGTGAGGCCGCATGGCACATTTTATAAAAATATTTTAGTGTAGGACTGCTTCAAATGAGATTTGCCGTGACGTGGCGAAGCAGCTCAAGAAATTGCAATTTTTTGCCAAAAATCTCAAAAAAAAAAAAAAAAAAAAAAAAAAAAAAATTTTTATAATGCAGTTTGGAATATTTGATGCCTTAGTGCACATTGGTGCTGGCTCTTTGTTGTTTCTAACTAGCTAAATAGGTCTTGGCACTTTTCAGTGCTTGCTCCAAATTATGCAGTAAACCACACTTCTAGGTATTGTAACTTCTTAAAGCCTGCCCCAAATTAACCAGTAAACCACATTTCTAGGTATTGTTACTTACAATGCCTGCTCTAAATTTGCTAGTGAACTAGCTAAATAGGGCTTGGCTCTTTTCAGTGCCTACTCAAAATTACACAGTGAAACCACATTTCTTGGTAATGCAAATTATTAGTGCCTGCTACAAATTACCCAGTTAACCACATTTCTAGGTATTGTTACTTATTAGGGCCTGCTCTACAATTGCTAGTAAACTAGTTAAATAGATCTTGGCACTTTCCAGTGCCTTCTCCAAATTACCCACTGAACCACCTTTCTAGGTATTGCTACCTATTACTGCCTTCTCAAAATTACCCAGTGAAAAACATTTCTAGGTATTTTTACTTATTAGTACCTGCTCTAAATATACTAGTGAACTACCTTAACAGGACTTTGCACTTTTCAGTACTTGCTCCAAATTAAGCAGTAAACCACATTTCTAGGTATTGCAACTTATTTGTGCCTGCTCCAAATTATCCAGTGAACCACAATTCTAGGTTATGTTACTCAGTGCTTGCTCTAAATTTTCTAGTGAACTAGCTAAATAGGTTTTGGCACTTTTAAGTGCCTGCTCCAAATTATGCAGTGAACCACATTACTAGGTATTGCTACTTATTACTGTGTGCTCCAAATCAGCCAGCGAACCCCATTTCTAGGTATTGTTACTTATTAGTGTCTGCTCTAAATTTGCTCGTGAACTAGCTAAATAGATCTTTGCACTTTTCAGTGCCTGCTGTAAATTACCCAGTGAACCACATTTCGTTTTGTTTTTGTCAGTACAAGCCCCCACCTGAGTGTAAAGTTCTGCGGAATATGTTGGCGCTATATAAATAAACTTTATTATTATTATTATTATTATTATTTCTAGGTATTGCTAGTTCTTAGTGCGTGCTCCAAATTACCCAGTAAACCACATTTCTAGGTATTGTTACTTAATAGTGTCTCATCTAATTTTGCTTGTGAACTAGCTAAACAGTAGACATGAGCGATGTTCGAGGTTCGAGGTTCGCCAATTTCATGTTCGAGTGATTTTGTGGGGTGTTCGAGTCGTTCGACGAACTCGAACGATTTGCTAAAAGTTTGGCAGTTTGAGTTACGTTCGAGAACGGTTCGATCGCCAAAAAGCATACCTAGTTACTAGCTGGCTTTTCACTGTGATGGTGTGAGTAACTGTGAATCATAATATTATCAAAATTCAGCGTATAGTGTGCGGAGGGATGGGGTTTAGATCGGTGCTGCTGCTGAGTGCTGAAAGAATGCCGATCGCCATTTTTTTTTTCCTAACCGCGTGTACAGTGTGGTGGGCCAGGCTGTCAGCAAATCACAGACACACACACAGCAAAGTGAATTTTTGCAGAAAAAGCAAGGGCATGTGTCATAGGCTGTGCATGTCACATGTCCTTGCGCTATAAGACACGGCCATTTTCCCCCGTCGCCGCCATTATCTCTCTGCTGCGGGTGGGTGACAGTCACCGCTCCCGCTCCTGTTGTCGCTGCTGCTGTGTGCACTATAGACATACGGTGCAATCTACACAGTGCTTTAGGGATTAGGGACTACTTTTCAGGGCTACATTACAGCCGTTCATAGCCATTGTTGCTAGGCAGGTCCGTGCCAACGCTGTGCAAGGTTTTATATAACAGCGTCTGGCTACATCAGCTCATGCAATTCCTTTGCTAAGCAATTTTCATTGCAAACAGTGCTGACACTTTGAGTAGCATACTAAAAGTGTCTGGGATACTAAGTTAGTGTGCCTTTGCTGTCCAGCTACCTACAGCACCTGTGCATTCTACACACCTGCCCATTTTTGCTACACAATTTTAATAGCAAACAGTGCTGAGACTTTTAGTGGCATACTAAAAGTGTCTGGGATACTAAGTTAGTGTTCCGTTGCTGTCCAGCTACCTACAGCACCTGTGCATTCTACACACCTGTCCATTTTTGCTATGCAATTTTCACTGCAAACAATGCTGACACTTAGTGGCATACTAAAAGTGTCTGGGATACTAAATTAGTGTTCATTTGCTGTCCAGCTACCTACAGCACCTGTACATTCTACACCCCTCTCCATTTCTGCTACGCAATTTTAATTTCAAAAAGTGCTGACACTTTTAGGGACATAGTAAAATTGTCAGGGATACTACTATAGTGTTCCTCTCCTGTCAAGCAAGGAACACCACATGTGCATTCTACACTCCTCTCCATTTCTGCTACGCAATTTTAATTTCAAAAAGTGCTGACACTTTTAGGGGCATAGTAAAATTTTCAGGGACACTACCTTAGGGTTCCTCTTCTGTCAAGCAAGGAACACCACATGTGCATTCTACACTCCTCTCCATTTCTGCTACGCAATTTTTAACTGCAGGTAGTCCAGGCAATCTGTGACGATGGTGCAGGTGTGGATATAATGTTGCCTTCATCCAAAGGTGGTTCTCTTGATGTCTGAGAGAGCTCAACACCAGCAGCTGTTTCCACTTCAAAAACAACTGACGACCTGCCAATCACACTGCCTGTAGCGGGTAAAGGGGTGGAAGGTCAGCGTCAAAAATCATGTGTGACTGCTGTCCCCACAGTCTCAGAGGATGAAGAGTACGCAGATGCACTTGATGGGGCAGACGGTGGTTGCACAGCCCCGCTAGGCCGCATTGTAGCACAGTGAACTTTCCATTACGACTTATGATTCATGTAACGTAGTGTACAGGGTGGGCTCCCCAGTATACAGCAAAACCACACACTAGGAAAAGGACTCTAGGCAGTTGGGTTGATAAATGATTGTTTAACTTTCCAAAAACAAACAATAAGAACCATGCATAAAACTGAAAGAATAGAACAATCTATTCAGAATTCCAAAAGCCTACACCCCTATGCTGCGACACTCGTAATGGTGATTTATACCTCCTACTCAACAACTTTTGCCTAACCAAGGGACTGTCTAAACAGTTGCCTACTACCTGGTAATCCCTCTGCGTAGCAGGAGTAATTGTGTGTGTGTGTGTGTATGTGCGTGCGAACACGACTTACCAGTGTCGCATCAAAAAAATTAACAACTTATCTACCTAAACATAGACAAAACCCATTACCGCCCCTGAATACCCTTGTTAGCTGAAGCCTCACAGAAAAGGCAGATGATAACAGTGTGAAGGCAAACCACACAGCTCAGCAACACAGTCTTGGAAATCTTGTAAAACAACAGTCCATGCAAACATGTGTCGCTGTTACTCTATGATTTTAACTGTGACTGATAAATTGACAGAGCAGGAGCATCAAGTCTTATTGTCTATATAGTCAGCCAAAGCAGAACAGATATGTGTTTTGCAAAGAAAACAAAGTGTTGCGTCCACGCATTACTATCTGGTCCCAGCCTACCATACCCGGGTACTGTGGTGTCCAGTTGCCATAAATACAGAGTTTACGATCCTCTCCCCGGTAAACAGTATAGACTTTTCGGGAAAAATGTCGGTCTCCAGCACAGGATGCTGCTCACAGGCATTACGGTCCTCCTCACCAAATTCCAACATGAGTCCCCTCACAATTCCCCGAAGAGTTTCCGCGGTGGCTCCTTGCTGTAACGCACATCTTTTGCTTTTCCTTCACTTCACAGACAGCACCTCCTCCGCTGTCCAAGTCCACAGCCGAAGAACATTTTGCTATTGCTATATTGACCAAACGGTCAAAGGCAGATGGAAAAAAAAAAGCAGCCCCTTGTGGGTAGTCTGCAACAATGTATGCAATGAACGGCAAGTAAGCATGTTGCATTCACAGTGGATAAAGCTCATCAATACACCCTCACACTATCACTTTATATCCATGTGACAGTTCATGGATGAAGTACTCAAAGTAGTGAGTTTTTGGCCTCTACTTAGAGATTGGTGATAAATCTTACAAATGACATGACTTTGGTGATCTTTTGTGATGTATAAAAAGCCTCAGGCTAGGCACGGCTTACAGCCCATGCGACCTGCAGAGCCACCACCACTTCTGCTCAGAGGCAGAGTTGTGGCTGAGGATTCAGTTGTTGACGTGCTTCCAGTACTTTGTCTCTGTCCAGGAAGACGCAACGTAACCTCGTCGTCAGTAGCATCCTCTTCCACCTCCTCTGCTGACCTCATCGACTGACTGACTTTGGTTTGACAGTAAGTGGGGTCTCCAACCTCATCATCACCCTGTCTGTTTTCACTCCCCTTGTCCTGACTCCTCCGAGCCAACCTCTTCCTGCCCTGACTGAATAGTAAAGTTGTCGTTCCAATCAGGTATCTGAGTCTCCTCAGCATGTTCCCCATTGTCTCCACCAGGATGATTTACAGTTTGGGAATGAGGGTGTACATTATGCTCAGCACCGTCTTCATCTGGGTCTAGACTCGACTTACAAAGCTTATGGACATCAGTGCAGATCATTTCCTTGTCTGGACTCACTGCAGCTTTGTAGCAGACTTCTGATTCCTAGGCTATAGTGTGACTGAACAGCTCTTCAGACTCAACCATCTCCGTTACCCCATACTCAGCAGGGCTGGTGGAAACTTGGGATCTGTTAGGGAGCATGTGCGATTGGGTTGACACCACAGATGAATGGAGTATTTGGGATATTGAAGTTGAGGTGGAGGAGAGGCCACTTGATGGAGCAATGGAGATCCATTGAAGCACCTGCTCTTTTGGTGCCTCATCTACATTTGGTAGCGATGGTCGTGTCCCTTAAAAAAGGATATCAGATTATCCAGGGGAGGAAGTACACCTCTTATTTTGGCTGGTAGCTGATGGTATGAATCTGTGCCGCCGTAGACGCAAGCAGTCAGCTGCCGTTCCAGTTGCGCCCAGGCATCAGCTGCCATTTTTGTCCATCCCTCTGGTCGTCCAGCTGGCTGCTTCCTCATCCACGTCTAAGTGTGGAGAGACTGCTAGTGCGCATTCGTGTGGCGATTTACCTGAGACACAGCCTAAGTACAGTGTTTCGCCTAGTGAGCATGCTCACCATGACTGTGCCATTCCTGAGGCTAAGTCCTCAGTTTGTGCTACTTAGCATGCTCCCAGACTTAGTGCGAAAAGCCTCTTTGCACAGGTACTTGGACTCCGTGCAGTGTTTAAGTCCTGTGTCGTGCCTATAGAGCAGAGGTTCCCAACTCCAGTCCTCAAGGCACACCAACAGTGCATGTTTTCAGGATTTCCTTAGTATTGCACAGGTGATAATTTAATCACCTGCAAAGGTGCTGAATCCAACACCCATGCAATGCTAAAGAAATCCTGAAAACATGCACTGTTGGTGTGCCTTGAGGACTGGAGTTGGGAACCTCTGCTATAGAGCATGCAGAACTCTGTCTCCTGAGACTGTTGTTCAGGCTACTGAGCATGTCCGGGCACTTAGTGCATCAGAGGCTAGGTCCGTTAAGGAACTCACTGGCCATGTCCGTGAGTTCTCAGTCCATGATAGTCCAGAGGGCATCAGGTGTCCTGATGATGTGGCCACTCCGGTCTGGCTCGCAGAGGCCGCCACTATGATTTGGCACCTCATCATTGTTCGTCAGACGATGACTGGTGAGGTGTTTGGGGCGTGGCTGCCATGAGGTCATCATTGAAGTGGCAGTTACGGATAGGCCACTGGTTAAGTCACTGATGATGTGGCACTCTGCTTTTGGCTCATGGAGGTGCATTGTGGTCCACCCTGGGTTGGGGCGGACCCAGGTTAGAAAAGGGGCTGGAGACAACAAGGAGGTGCGCAGTCTTCTATTATGCTCAGACAGAGCACACCTCCATGTGTTGAACCCGTTGTGGCTTTAGGCCAGAGGTAGGCAGGGATAGGCCGTCAGTGCAGGACGCCACCACACTTGGTAACGCGGAACGCTTACAACCAGCTCCTGTCCTACCAGTCCTGCTAGTGCTGCACAGTGGCATTAACTGGGCTGCTGATGCTGCTATGCCTGCTGTCCACAGGTGTGCCCCCTATGCACACGGACTGCGTAAGCAATGGCCCCTATGTTGTTAACAGTGAGTTCCTGTGCTGGGTGTGTGGACTCTGTGATGCTAAAAGGGTTCCCAGTTTCCAGATCAGAGTGTCATCTAACGCGGTTCAGGCTACTATTTTTTTCAGAGCCACCCAGCTCAGTATCCTCCGCCTAAACTCCGGGTTGCCAGCATCTCCTTTTCCATCTAGGCTATATACCACCTTATCCAAATCTGCCAGGCCCCCTGTAACAGATGGTGTTTCTTCAGCAGATGTTACTGTTGCTTAACCACCAAACCCACGGACACAAACTTTTTTCCCCTTTCTAACACACCTGTTCCCCTTTCCACCAGTATCTGGCCTTTTTCCACTCATTTTGTAGATGACAAAATTTGCAACTCTACAGGGACACCCTACTCAACGCCGTCTCAGCACAGCAGTAAAAGACCATTTCCTCCTAGCCATGACAAAGCGTTGAGATTCACTCTGTGCAGCACTGGTGTTTAGTGGAAAAGCCGATCTAAGATTGCGTACCAGCTTCTGCTGATACTCCTGCATACGTGCGTCCCTTTCTATGGCAGGACTTATTTTGCATAATTTTGTCTTGTTCCGCGGATCTAACAGTGTGGCAACCCAGTAGTCAGCATTTCTTCGAATTCGGACAATCCGAGGGTCATGTTGTAGGTAGTGCAGCAAGAAGGCGCTCATGTGTCTTGCGCATCCATGAGGACCAAGTCCTTGCTGTGTTGGTGGCGGAGAGGTGAGAATCGTGCCTCCTTCCTCTGCCCTCTCCCCCCAACCTCGCACAACAGAAAGGTGATTAAGCTCTTCCTCATCTACTGAATCTTCCATGCCCATCGCTAGTTCATCCTCCATTTCTTCCTGGGCTACTGCACCTTCCTCAACAATTTAGCTGATACTATGTGCCCTTGTTAATCCCTCTCCCCCACCGTACCATGCCTGCCGCCTTGGTGCTGATGAACGTGTGGACCTTGTAGATCTTGTTATCTCTTACACTTATTACTCCTCCTGTACTTCCTCCCCTTCCTCTTGTCCCACCACCTGACTCTAAATAATGTTTAGAGTGTACTCCAGCATGTAGATGACCGGAATTGTCATAATGATAATGGCATCGTGAACGCTTAACATCTTCGTCGCCATTTTTAAACTGTGAAGAAGGGTGCATAGGTACTTGATCTGAGACCACTCCAGCAGCGAGATCTGCCCCACCTCTGGATCTCATTTGCCCAGGCTAATGTATTGCATAGTCATATCATTTTGCAGCAGGGCTTGCCGGTGCTGCCACAGGCGCTGCAACATTCACAGATTCAACTTCCTGCAAATCAGCAAATCGCATTGCAGGCGGTGAACAGGCAGACCGAAAGACTTGTGGAGTGATGCAAGTTGTTCAGCTGCTGGGTGTGAACGGTGGAAGTGAGCACATAGCAAGCGTGCCCTCTGCAGAAGGCCACGTAGGCCGGGATAGTGGTTTAAAAATTGCTGGACAACCAGGTTGAACACGTCATACATACAAGGCAGGTATGTCACATTGCCCTGGCGAAGGGCCGCCCCCAGGTTTGCATCATTGTCGCACACGGCTGTTATGTCACCACCAGAGTCCGCTCCAGTAACTTGTACTCCAATCGCCAGGGGACACCGTGTTCCTTTCGTAGATAGTGCTGTTGATGGAAGAGGAGTCAATGCCAGCGGAGCCGGTGGCCGCAGGTTCCGCACAGCCACTGGGCTGAGTTACCTTGAGATCTGCAGTACTACTGGCTGACTGTAGGTGGTTGTTGTCTCACAGCTGAAGTACCATCATTCAGCTACAACCAATGGGAAGACACCACATCCTTTTTTAGGCCCCTCTTGTCTGCTAACCACTGCCAGACATAGTTCTGAACTTCTGGTTCCTGTTCCACCCAGTTCTGTTTTGTGATTTTGTGTGCTGACTACCGCTTGTTTCCCGACTACGTCTTCTGCCTGCTGTTTTTGTACCTCGCTGCCCAATCCGCATTAGACCTCTGCTTGTTTTCTGATTAAGTCCTGGCCGTCCGATTCTGTTCCTGTTTCTCAATTCATGGTTTGACCCTGCCTAACTACTACTCTCTCAGACTGCAGCCTTCCACAGGTATTGATCATCTTTGGCCCTGTGTAATTCCAAATCCCTGTATAGGGGTTAAAGGGTTTCAGGGTTCTAGGGGTGCAGCTTGTTGAGTGGCTTCCCTCTAGCCTATCCTTTACAGCCCGTCTAAGTGTGTGGATCCAGGCAGGCGTTACATCGTGCCCTCTGCAGAAGGCCATCTAGGCCAGGATAGTGGTTTAAAAATTGCTGGACAACCAGGTTGAACACGTGAGCCATACAAGTCACGTGTGTCACATTGTCACGGCGAAGGGCCGCACCCAGGTTTGCATCATTGTCGCACACGGCCTTCCCTGGCTGCTGGTTGAGTGGAGACAACCATTGATGAAACTCGGTCTCCTGAACTAACCATCCACAACTACTCAGCGGTGTGACTCACATTTCCCATACATTTCAAAGTAAAGATTTGACCGTCTGATGGCGTTGAGCTCTGCTGCCAGCATAGTATGGAGGTGTGTGAGATTCCTTGTGCACAGTTACAACGCAGGTGGCCTTACCAGACAGGCTTTGAACGGAGGTTGAGGACCTAGACAAGGTTGTGGAGGCAGAAGCAGTGTAGGAACTTCTACATAGAGAGGAAGGATTGACACAACTCGTGGGGACCGCAGGACTTGTAGAGCAGACCCTTCTCCATCTCTTGCCATAGTTACCCAGTGCCCAGTCAGTGACATGTAACGTCCCTGTCCATGCTTACTGGTCCAAGAATCTGTGGTGAAATGCACCCTGTCAATCACAGAGTTTCTCAAGGAAGCGGTAATGTTGTGTGCGACATGCTTTTGTAGTGCGGGCACACCTTTCTTGGAGAAGGAGTGGCGACTGGGCATCAGCTCTTGGGGCACTGCGATAGGCATAAGGTCTCGAAAATCCTCCGTGTAAAAAGAGTGGAAAGGCAGCATTTCTGTAGCCAACAGCTTGCAGATGCTGAAAGTAAACCTCTTAGGCATGTCATGCCCTTCTAAAGTCATGTAAAACACAGCGAGGGGACTCCAACCACAGTCTCCCTCGGTTCCAAAAATTGAGCCACACACACACCACTTCACTGGCATCAGTTATCCCTCAGTTGTAATCTTAAAAAGATGCTTTGCATGAAGCACTCTCAAAAATACACCAGCCTTTCGCCTCCCCTGGAGTATACAGGGGTAGAAAAGTCTTCTGTGATCCATGACTTCCTCATCTTGGTTCATTTTTCAAAAAAAAGGGGACTCCAACCGCAGTCTCCCTCATTTCCAAAAATTGGGCCACACACACACCACTTCACTGGCATCAGTTTTCCCAAGTTGCAATATTAAAAAGATGCTTTGCATGAAGCACTCTCAAAAATATACCAGCCTTTCGCCTCCCTTAGATGACACAGGGGTAGAAAGTCCTCTGTGATCCATGACTTCCTCATCTTGGTTCATTTTTCAAAAAAAAGGGGACTCCAACCACAGTCTCCCTCATTTCCAAAAATTGAGCCCCACACACACACACACCACTTTACTGGCATCAGTTGTCCCCCAGTTGCAATCTTAAAAAGATGCTTTGCATGAAGCACTCTCAAAAATACACCAGCCTTTCGCCTCCCCTGGATCACACAGGGGTAGAAAAGTCCTTGTGGATTCATGATTTGTTCATCTTGATGAACATTAGTCTGTCCACATTGTCACTGGACAGACGCGTGCGTTTATCTGTCAGCACACACTCAGCAGCACTGAAGATACGTTCCGAGAGAACGCTGGCTGCGGGACACGAGAAGATCCACAAGGCGTAAATGACGAGCACAGGCAAATTATCCAGATTGGAAGCCCAAAATGAGCAAGGCTTAAGTTGCACAGTAATCGCATCGATGTTCACTTGCAGATACTCCGATATCTGATTCTCCTCCTTTTTTCTTCTCGTCCAGCTTTTTTGTTTTCGCATGAGTATATGTCCTTGTTTGTCACCTTTTGGACACCTTAGAAGGTGTTTTCTGTGTATTTGTAGGTGTTTGTGTTTGCCTGCCATTGTTTTCAATGGGGTTTGAGTTGGTTCGTCGAACGGTTCGTCGAACGGAGCCTCCGTTCGACGAACAGAATGAACTCGAACGCTAGGGGGGTGACTCATCTCTACTAAACAGGTCTTAGCATTTGTTAGTGCATGCTCCAAATTACCCTATGAACCATATTTCTAGGTATTGCAACTATTTAGTGCCAGTTCCAAATTACCTAGTGAACAACAATTCTAGGTATTGTTACTTATTTGTGCCTGCTCCAATTTACCCAGTGAACCACATTTCTAGGTATTGGTACTTTTTAGTGTCTTCCCAATATTACCATCTCAAGCAACTACAGAACTACATATTCCAGCCACAGTAAGTGAGGGTTACTGAGCTTACGAAGGTGCAGTGAAGTCTAAAGGGTGCTTTACACGCTGCGACATCACTAACGATATATCGTCAGGGTCACGTCGTTTGTGACACACATCCGAGGTCGTTAGCAACATTGCAGCGTGTGACACCAAAGAGCGACGATCAACGATTGCAAAAGCGTCAAAAATTGTTGATCGTTGACACACCGCTCCTTTTCATAATATCGTTGCTGCTGCAGGTACGATTTTGTTCGTCGTTCCTGCGGCAGCACATATTGCTATGTGTGACACTGCAGGAACGACGAACATCTCCTTACCTGTGTCCACCGGCAATGAGGAAGGAAGGAGGTGGGCGGTATGTTCCGGCCGCTCATCTCCGCCCCTCCTCTGCTATAGGGCGGCCGCTTAGTGACGCCACAGTGACATCGCCATGATGCCGAATGCACCTCCCCCTTGAAGGAGGGATTGCTCGGCGGTCACAGCAACGTCACTGAAAAGGTATGTGCGTGTGACGCTGCCGTAGTGATAATGTTCCCTACGGCAGCGATCACCAAATGTCGCACGAATGACGGGGGCGAGTGATATTGCGCACGACATCGCTAGCTATCGCTAGCGATGTCGCAGCGTGTAAAGCACCCTTAAGAGTGCAGGTAAGTCCATAGTCTATACACAATATCATAGTTGTGATAACTGTGTAATTCTTTCATTTCTATAGGGTATTGTCTATGCTACTGTGGAAGAGGAAAAAAAAGTGTCTTGTGATCTTTGTCTTGTGACTTAATTGTTTATAGTAGCCCCACCTGTTTCTAAATTGTTCCAGAACTACATATTCAAGCCACAGTAAGCGACGGTTACTGAGATTGTGAGGGTGCAGTAAAATCCAAGGGTGCAGGTAAGTCCATAGTTTAAACACAATATCATATATGTGATAACTGTGCAATTCTTTAATGTCTATATGGTGTTGTCTGTTTATCTGTGCTGCTCCGAAAGAGAAAAAAAGTGTCTTGTGATCTTTGTCTTGTGACTTAATTGTAGTAGCCACACCTGTTTATAGATTGTTCTAGAACTACATATTCCAGCCACAGTAAGCAAGGGTTACCGAAATTGCGAGGGTGCAGTAAAATCCAAGGGTGCAGGTAAGTCCATAGTTTAAACACAATATCATAGTTTGAAACAAGAGCATAGTTTGAAGTTATCCTTGTAAGTTTTCCTACTCTTGTCTGTACTGTTTATTGTGAGATGTATGCATGCCTTGAACAGCCGTTTAAGGGTCAATATGTCTGCACTCATTGCCAGCATGTTACATATTTGGAAGCCCAAGGTAACTGATATAAATATGCAGCTTGCAACACTCAGGAACATTGCAAACCTGGAGAGGAGTTTAGAGCCCACTAAGCATAATCTGGCTGGGGCCAGTGTTATGGAGGAGGGCGGAGGTGGGGAAGGTCAGGACCCAGAGGTAGGTAGCTGGGTAACAGAAGAAGAGGTAGGGGGGAAATCTCAGAGAGCCTAGTCCTGATCTTGCACAACCTAGTAATTATGCCTGTTTGGCTGATATTAGGGATGCAGGTCCAAGATTAGGATCCCTACAGCAGGACGTTGCTCCTAGCAATAATTGTTGGTTATAAATGACAATGACAAAATGTATAATTGTTGGAGGAAGGTTGAACTGAATGGACCTAGGTCTTTTTTCAACCTATGTAACTATGTAACAAATAATGAATTTATCTTTTGTGTCAGGTGTGGGCATAGGTTTGTGAAACATCTGTTTCACAGGAGAAAGGTGAATCAACCATGAGTAGTAAATCACGATGAGGTTGTGTTGGAAGGGTGAATAGGTGGGGTGTTCAAAGTTTACACGTGGAACGTTCTAATATTAGTCAAAGATCTACTGAGCAAAGACCGTCTCATCCTATCCAAAGAGAAATGGGAACAACTTCCATTACTGGACAGCCTACTACACTAAATTTCTTTGGCAGCTGCATATTGCTTCAACTTTGAAATGAGGGTGATAAACAGCTCCTCCTGCCTCTCACCTCTGACCTCCCTTGCTCAAGGCTATAACTTGGGGCAGATCCCTATTCCACCCTAACTGTTTGCCAGTTTCTGGTATGACCTTTGGTAATTTCACATCTAGTGTCTCTCCATGACAAACAGTCATTCATCTGTACTACACAATCAGCCTTCATTTATAACCGTGGTCTCAGCACCGATTTCATGGCAGATAAACGACAGTGATACCTATTCATTTTTAGTATACATTTTATATGGTTCTAATGGTATCAGATTTCCCTTACCATAATCACTGCCATTAGGTTTGCTGTTAAAATATTCACTGACTGAGTCAGCACCAGGTCTCCTAATGTGAAGAGACCTTCGCTTATATACCCACCCTTAGGGGCTCATTCTAGGATATTTACACTACTATTACCTAGTTTGCTAGCATCCCAAGCCATATTAAATACACATTCTTCTTGTATCATCCCTGATGAAGGCTCAAATTTGAGCCGAACTGTTGGACTGACTATTACTTCTTGCAAAATGGTTCTCATGCTATTATATTTGCATGTCCCTTTGACAAGTCATCCGCGTCTACTGCTTGTTCCTCCTCCTTTGGCAAAGTCAAAACATCAAATTGTCTCTCCAGGAAAGGAGACCAACTCTAGCGCAGCGCCACCCATTGGAAGTAGCGATCCTAAAAGTCAAATGTGGATTTTTAACAATCCTTTGCATATGACTTAGGATATATATGCCAGATCAGAATCCCAATTTGCAGACACGGTGTTTCGGGGTGCTTGCCCCTCGTCAGTGCAAAGTATGGGGTGTCTGATCTGGCTCATGAGAAGCTTTGTGGGGACCATGGGGGAACACTATTCTCCTTAAGGAGACTTTGCAAGCCAGTCTGGCTGCCAGCAAGGGGACTTATAGCTGCCACGCCCCTGTGGGAAATATTCAAATTGTCTCTCCAGGAAAGGAGACAAACTCCAGCGCAGCACCAATTTCTCACACAGGTCTCTGACCACAGAACCTTCACTTGTTCAGCTGCTACAGTGGGGGTGAGTGAGCGCCCGTCATCTGTTACGAAAGTGACCATGCCTGGTGTTTTGACTCACGTGAGACACTGAGCACGTCACACGTTTCTCAATCTAACATTACATCTCCACCTACACCTCTCTTACAGTCCACTAGTCAATCATGTACACCTTACTCCATCCTTTCTCAGCACAGCAGCCAGCCCTCGGTCCTGTAGTTTAGGTCATGTAAAAGATCATTTCCTCCCCCACATATGCCAAAGCAAAGAGCTTGAACTTCACCATGTTTAATTTCTTGGCCACGGAAATGCTGCTTTTATCCCTGGTAGATACAGGTTTCCGAAACCTAAGGGCTATTGCAGTCCCCCAGTAACAGTTGCCATTACTTCTCTAATAAGGCTGTGCCTGCACTACATCATCATGTCACAGACAACATTACCTTTTCCTTGGAAAACTCTGTGTATTTCACCACTGAGACGAGGCCGAGCAAGCAGGGCCCGGGGCACTCCGTCCCACTAGCTTGCATCTCACTGACTTGGGCACTGGGTTACTCTGATGGCTGAGGGGGCAGGCAGGGAAAGGGCTGCATCCCAAGTCTTGCAATCCCCAAGACTTGTGGGATAAACCTCTGTACCTAGCACTTGCTCCCCTGTTTCTGCTTCCTCCACCTCCTCTAGAGTCTCCACCTGCACTCTCAACCTGTCCCTTAATGTAAGAAGTGTTCCAAGCGTGCAGAAAGAATCCTGCCCACCTCCATACAGCTCAGCCAGGGCTCAATGCAATCAGGCAGTGCTGAAATTAATATGCATTGAAGAATGCAGTCACACAGCTGCAGAGTTGTGAACAGCTATCCAGGTCGACTTTTATCAATGGCTGTTTCCACTGAACCTGGAGCCAGGGATGACCATATGCAATAATAGTGCAAACCTGGTGGCGACCCTACACCTTGGCGATATCACACATGTGCCTTGCATGGCTCATGTTCTCAACCTGGTTGTACAGCAATTTCTAGCCCTCTATCTAGTCCTGAATGCAAAGCTGCAGACGGCACAGTTGCGGTGTTCTCACTTCCGCCATTTGCACCCCGCGGCTAATCAACTTGCAACACTACATAGATATTTCTGCCTACCATTAACCGGTTGACATGTGATGTGCCAACACAGTGGAAATCCACTCTGCACATGTTACAGCAACTGTGGCAGCACTAGCAAGCCTCGGTGCAATATGCCATGAGACATAGCCTGGGACACCGAAGTCTGGATGTGTGGCAAATCATGATTGCTGAGTTTGCACAGAGGAAGGACCTATGCACCCTCCTGCACAGGTTCAAAATGGCTACAAACATGGTTAGCGCTGACGATGATATCATCTGCATCATTATGCTGCTCATTTACATGTTGGCGCACACTTTGAATAGTCTGCCGGAAGAGGTGGTGGTCGCAGAGGAAGAAGAGAAATCAAAGGAGGATGAGGAAGGGATACCATTTCCTGGAGGGTCCGGACAGTTGTCATAAGGGTCGGACTGGGGTGCCAGGGGCCTACCAGGATAAAAGACTCAAGGGACCCACACTATAACGACCGTAAAAGTTTTTATTAGTTGTTCATTTTCAGCTTCTCTCAGTATTTTAGCAAACACTACAGTGTGCAAAAGAGACCTGTATTGTGCCCTGCATATATCTTGTAGCATCTTATTTATTGCAGTTAATAATGGGATCTATTATTTACAGTCAGTTGCAGTTGTGTTTCTTACACATGGACATTCCTTGACCTAGGAAAACCACCAAGTCCATCAGCCAAATAATATTAAAAATATACCAAAATGCTATTCAGCATCTTCACATGGAAAAGATTACTAAAATTAATCCACCTCTGCCACCATCTATCTGGGAAATCTCCTATTAGGCCCTGTGACTTCTGCCGCAGATTTTGCTGCAGAAAAGCTGCAGAATATGTTCATAACCTTTCTGCAGTTCTTCTCCAGCAAAATCTATGAGAAAATCAAACTGCTGTGCTCACACTGCTTTTTATTTCTCTCCAAGTTTTGCTGCAGAATTTCTGCAGCAAAAAGTAGCATGCCACTTACCGTATTTTTCACTTTATAAGACGCACTTTTGTTCCCCCAAATTTTGGGGGAAAGTAGGGGGTGCGCCTTATAATCTAAATATATGGGGGTGTGTGTATATATATATATATATATATATATATATATATATATATGTATACATATATATATATATAATATATACATATATATATATATATATATATATATACACACTACAGAGTCCAGGGGAGGTGGGGGGCCGCTCTGGAGCCGTGCTGGAGGCTGAGGGGGGCTGGTAGAGGCAGGTGAAAGCTGCGGACGTCAGCGTTTGATCTCCTGCTCCCGCTCATATAATATGCACAGCCGCTGTCCATCACCATGGTGCTGAAACCGCACCGGGGCGATGGGCTGGGGCAGCGCGCACATTATATCTGCCTGCGCCCTCCTTTGATGACACATGCTTCCCCCCGTGTTAGATATGGCCCCCATGCTGCTGCCCATAGTAAAATAAAACACTCTTTACTCACCTCCTCCAGCGCTGATCTCACCGGTCTCCCTCCTGCTGCTGTGATCATGCACGCAGAGATGTCACTCTGCTATGCCGATCACATGACCGGCCGAGAACCAGGAAATGCAGGAAGCCGGAGCTCAACCCCAAGGAGGGAGTCACGAGACAGGACAGTGCTGGAGAAGGTAAGGAAAGAGTTTGTTTTACTAAAAGCAGCAGCATGGGGGCCATATCTAACACTGGGTGCTGTGTGCCAGCCACAGGGGGCCGTGTGCCAGCCACAGGAGGCCGTGTGCCAGCCACAGTGGGCCGTGTGCATCCACAGGGGGCCATGTGCAGCCACAGGGGGCCATGTGCAGCCACAGTGGGCCGTGTACCAGCCAAAGGGGGCCGTGTACCAGCCAAAGGGGGACATGTACATCCACAGGGGGCCATGTGCAGCCACAGGGGGGCATATGCCAGCCACAGGGGGGCGTGTGCCAGCCACAGGGGGGCGTGTGCCAGCCACAGGGGGCCGTGTGCCAGCCACAGGGGGCCGTGTGCAGCCACAGTTGGCCGTGTGCAGCCACAGTTGGCCGTGTGCCAGCCATAGCAGGCCGTGTGCCAGCCATAGAGGACATGTGCCAGCCATAGGGGACATGTGGCATCACTGGGGGACGTGTGCAAGCACAAGGGGCTATATTCAATATAAGGTGGCCATATCCAGATTAAGGGGGCTAATTTTAGGATGGGGGCTATGATTGACATATACCCTATATGATTTGTTAGTCGGACACTGGCATTATAAGACGGACCTCATTTATTAAAAAATTCTCTATTCCTTCACCAAATTTGGGGGTGCGTCTTATTTAGCGAAAAATACGGTAATTTCCGCAGGTACTTGCATTTTTGCCATTAAATAATGGTTAAAAACCACAGGGACCAACCTGCGGTAAAACCGCGGCAAATTTGCATGCAGTTTTTGGTGCGTTTTTTGCCGCTTGTGCGGAATTCTGCCAGAGGGTGTGGAATTTTCTTAAGAAAATGCCATTTTCCAGTGCACACAGGGCATAAGAGTCAGTATGTGGAGGTGTGAAGCATTACCCTCCATACACTCTTCCATCTGGAGACTCTGGTGAATTCTTTTCTCTTTCCACCTTCATACATTTACATAATTATCAGGTAATGATCGGCCACCAGTGTCTATACTGGATGTCGACAGTCATTCTGTGGGGACAGAGGCCCTATAAAAGCCTCACTATGGTTTCCAAATTAGTTTTCCATGTTGGATAAACCCTTTACTAGTCCTGTGTATTCTGACAATACTGCTTTATAGGCAGATCAAGGTTTTTTTACATGTATTTATATTGAGGCCCCTCCTGTACTATCATCACATATATAGACCCCCTGTAGAGTAATTAATTACATAAAGCCAAAGATAATAACTGGATACTGACACTGACACTGGGGGTACAGGATAATGATGATAAAACTGGGGGTACAGGATACTGACACTGACACTGGGGTACAGGATAAGGACACTGGTAAATTCTTGTTTTGTGTAGGTTTGCGGTGCTGTTTCATGTAGGAATGCGTGAAATCGGAGGCAGAGGCGGGAACTCTGCCCTGGAAAAAGGCTTTTGGCGCGAGGCTGGGTCTTTTTTCTGCCCTTTATTTGCCAATGTGTTACGCAGGGGGAGATTTGAAGCAAAACTAATAATAGCTCAATCATCTCCCGAGGTTCTTTGGGCAGATAACAAAGCCACGGAGAGACAGGCGGCCGGACGGCACCACTTCAGAGAAACTCAAAGACACAAACAAACACAGTCGGTGGTGTTGACTGCACACCACCGGGTATAGTAACTCCTCTGTTAGCTGCACAGGTAGATCATGGAGAATCGGCTGTGTGCATAGGGAGAATAGCTGGGTTGAAGCTGCAGGCCAGTTAAGTCACTGGACTGCCTGGATAGGGATGGAACGGTAGGACAGGAGCGGGATCACTGGCCCTATCGTGCAAAGTCATGAGATCTTGGCATGGCAGGCGCCGGACGCCTATCTCTGCCTACCACTCCTAATAGCTCTAGCAGCTCTGCCCACAAACACTGCAGGGCTAATGATGCTGTGACCGATGGACTACACTGCCCAGTCTGTCACCATTACAAAATGACGCTCACGCGCCGATGAGTGTCGCTCAGGGTGCTTTATAGTCTAAGTCGTGCCCTAAGCCAGATGCCAGAGGGCAATGGCATCGGCCGCAGCCAATCAGTGGCCGCCACATCACCGATGACATTATCAACGGCCAATCAGCGACCGCCACGTCATCGGTGACGTCCGCGACAGCCAATCAGGAGCCGCCACATCATTGGTGACGTTACGCGCATGCGCAGTTGCGGGAATCCTGCACTTAGAGCCTATAGAGGCAGCGAAAACCCGTGCATTCACGGAAGGGCAAAATGGGGACACGATGACCCAAGACCCTGAACACCTGACGCCTATCTGCCAGGCACCTGGAGCGGTGGACAGGTGATGCTGAAGAGTTGGCCGACCTTAATGCAGAGGATGAGGATTGAACAGGGGCAATTCGAGGCTTGAGGGAACCCCAAACCATAACAGTAGCCCTCCTGTCTAGGGCCCTCCACTCCGACACTCGAATGCTGCCACTAATCCGTGAGCAACCTCCGTAGCCGACACCCAGGTCTAGTCCTCCGGACCAAAACTAGCCCAGTCCACCAAGTATTGCATCCTCCCCCGGACCTTTTTGGATCCAACCACCACTCGAATGGACCGATCACCATCAGGGGAGTCGGGGCTGGTCAGGAAGTCCCCGGAGAGGCATATGAAACGTGTCGGCAATGTGGAGATGCGCAAGGATGGTGAGCCGATAGAGCACTGGGTTGAGCTGCACTAGGACCTGATAGGGACCCAGATACTGTGGTGCAAACTTGGTGGACTCAACCCGGAGTTTGATATTCTGTGCATATAACCAGACCCAATCCCCGTGAGCGATGGAAGGGGCCGCACAGCGAGATCTATCGTCGGTTGCTTGCATCCTCTCTTTTGAGACCCATATTGCATCCTGTATCTTGTCCCATACTTCCTGGGCCTTAACTGCCCAATCTGCCATAATAAGAGAAGTGGAGGAAACTAGTATGGGGACAAGAACACGAGGGTGCTGACCATTATTCAGGACAAACAGTGTTTGCCCTGTTGCCTCTGCTACAGAGTTATTGATGGCAAACTCCGCCCAGGGCAACAAGGATGACCAGTCATCATGATGCGCAGAGTCAAAGTGTGGCAAATATGTCAGCATCGACTGGTTCATCCTCTCGACAAGTCTCCGGATGGTAGGAGGTGGAGAGATTCAGCTCTATCTCCAGCAAGGAGCAGAGATCTCATCAGAACCGGGAGGCAAATTGGGGCCCCTGGTCGCTAACAATCTTGTCTGGCATCCAATGCAAGCATAATATGTACTTGATGAAGAGGGATGGCAATGCCCTGGATGACGGTATACGTGGCAGAGGGATAAAATAGATCACCTTGGAAAAAGGGTCAATCATCAACCAGATGATTTTATTGCCCTTGGACTGGTGTAGGTCCCCAACGAAGTTTATCCTTACCATCTTCCAGGGGGTTGGGCACCGGGTGGGGATGCAAAAGGCCTACGGGTCTCTGCCTAGAAGGATGGTTTATGGCACACATCTTGTTCAAGTCGTGGCAACGAAAATGATCTCTCGAGGAGCTACTGTGTTCTCTTGGAAGTGTGGGCGCAAGTCAGCACCTCCACTTGCTGTTCAGGAGACACATAGGTCTTTCCAGGGGGTACCAGTTCCACAGACACTGGAGAGACTATCCTCATGCTCTCAGGTGGGACAATAAGATGAGGCTCCTCCTCCTCATCCTCTGTGTACATGGACCTGGAAAGCACCTCCACCCGAGCGTTCTTCTCTCCCGATAAAAAATGGAGGACAAAGTCAAACCGGGAGAAGAAGAGGGACCACCTAGCTTGTCTGGGGTTCAGACACTAGGTAGACTGCAGGTATAATAAGTCCTTATGGTTCGCGTACACCAAGAACGGATGCTTCGCTCCCTCAAGTACATGCCTCCACTCGGAGAATGCCAGCTTCATAGCCAGCAGCTCCCAATCTCCGATGAAGTAGTTCTTCTTGGTGCGCGAAAATGTCTCCGAGAAGAAGAAGCAGGGACGTTTTCGCCCCTGGGGATCCTTTTGGGGAAGGACAGCCCCTGTACCTACTTTAGAGGCATCCACTTCTAGGATGAAGGGTTTATCCACATCTGGATGGTGGAGGATTGGAGCCCCAGAGAAGTGGGCCTTGAGGGAGGTGAAGGAGTGACATGTCTCCTTCGTACAGGCTTTGGGATTAGCACCATCCTTGGTTAGGGCTACTAGGGTGCGACTAAAGTGGAGAAGTGGGGTATGAACTGGCATAAGTAATTCACAAACCCCAGGAAATGCTGTACCGCTTTCAGCGACTGGGCTCAGACCAGTTCATGACAGCCTCCACCTTCGCAGGATCCATAGCCAATCCTGAGTCGGAGATGATATAACCCAGAAAAGGTATGGACTCCTGCTCGAAAATGCACTTCTACAACTTAGCATAAAGTGCCTTTTCACGCAGCCAACCTAGTACCCATGCCACCTCCTCTCGGTGAGTCGCTTTATCTTTAGAAAAGATGAGGATATCATCCAGATAAACAACTATCAAGGACTGAAGCAGATGCAGAATACATCGATCACAAAGTCTTGGAATACCGCAGTGGTGTTACACAATCCGAAGGGCATGACGAGGTACTCATAATGACCGTCCCTGGTGTCTTCCACTTGTCACTCCTTTGGATCCGGATGATGTTTAAAGCCCCCCGTAAATCCATCTTCGTGAAGATCTTTGACCCCTGCAACTGATAAAATAGCTTTGAGATTAAGGGGAGAGGATACTTGTTCTTGATGGTAATCGCAGTCAATCCCCTATAATCTATACACGGTCGGAGATCGCCTTCCTTCTTTTGTACGAATTAGAATCTTGCTCCGGCCAGAGATGTGGACTTTCGTATGAACTCCCACTGCAGATTTTTCCTGATGTACTTGAACATGGCCTTTGTCTCGGGTACCGACAGAAGATAGACCCTACCTCAGGGAGGCTCGGACCCCGGAATAAGGTCTATCGGGTAGTCGTAGGGGTGATGTGGGGGTAACGCCTCTGCTGAACTCTTTGAAAAAATGTCCGGGAATGGGTGGTAAGAAGAAGCTTAGACAACTCCAAAGGTTCAGAATAAGACACGCCCCCACAGTCTTGGACAGGCAGGTTTCCACGCAGGTGGCACTCCAACTAACAATCTTCCCTGTACCGCAATCAAAATATGGAGAATGCTGCCTTAGCCAAGGGAGTCCTAACAGGATCTCATCCAACCCATCTGTCATCACCAGAAGCGAGATGGTCTCCCGGTGACCAGATGGCATGGTAAAGGTCACGGGATGGTCCGGTGAGAGATCACCTCGGGAAGGATGGACCCATTGACTACACGAATGGGGATTGGCTTTGGCAGCATTACCAGGGGTACCGCGTGCAGACGGGCCAAGATGGAGGAGATGAAGTTCCCATCTGTACCGGAGTCCACGCATGCCTTAATGGGAACGGATGTGTCACCATACACTAAAGTGCCAATGTATGTTAATTCAGAGCGAGAAGCGGCCACATCCAGTGTCCCCCCTGGCGGACATTAGACACGGGCTTTTCCCGACCTCTTAGCACTGATTGGTGAAGTGACCTGCCTGTTTGCATGCAAAGCAAACCGGGCCAGCTACGGATGACCGGGACCTAGCTCCTATCTGCTTGATCTCCATGGGTACAGGGTGGGGTTCAGGGTTCATGGCCGAAGCCACCAGACTGGAGAAGGAGGGGGCCAGGTGCACACAAGGACAACCCTGCGCATGCTCTAACTTGTGCTCAGAGTGGCGCATGTCAACCCTCGTGGTGATTGAAATCAAGGGCTCTAGGCTAGGTGGTATCTCCCTGGTGGCCAAAGCATCCTTAACATGCCCCGCAAGCCTTCTCCAGAACACTGGTAACAGCATCTTGTCTGGCCACTCGAGCTCAGCAGCGAGTGTCCGGAATTCGATAGCATAGGTGCTGACCTATGCAGAACCCTGAACCAGGTCCAGGGCAGTGTCATGCACCACTTGGGGGCCCAGCAACACACCCTTCAGCACCCTCAGGAAGTCAGCAGCCCGGTTTGTCACTGGATCTCCTCATTCCCAAAGCGGCATAGCTCATGCCAGTGCTCAATCAGCAAGGAGCGATATGATGAACCCCACCTTGGCTCTCTCAGTGGGGTACTGAGAGGGAAAGAGCTCCAAGTGTATCGAGCACTGGTTAATAAACACTCGACATGCCTTACTGTCCCTGGTGAACCTAGAGGGACACATTTCTGACTTTCAGGTCGCTGCTAATAACAATGTTGTCAGAGTACGATAGTATTATGCCACTTTAACGGACTGACAATACAACATACAAAACCGAAGATAAAATGGATTTTACTGGAAAAAATGTAAAGCAATTTTCTTTCCTGTACAATGCTTTATATAAGGCGAAACAAAAAAGAGAAAAAAATGCCTCCGCCAACTCTTCGACTATGTTCAAAAGTAAGGTTTTATGCCTCTCTTTTGCACTTTCACAGTGCAAGAAAACTGCAAAAATGCTGAAAGAATTGACATACTGATTCTTTCAAAAATGCTGAAGTTTTAGATTTCAGTCAGGAAAAAGAAAACAATTGTATGCATTACATTTATGGAATCTCCTATATTTTGCTTGTACTGTAAAATCAGCTTTTATTTGCATAAAACTCATGAACAAATGCTGCTACAAAAAGCAGCCAAAATTTAACTTCTGAACATAGTCCTAATAGCCATCTCTCAAAGTATTTCTCCATTGCCTATGCCTACAGTAGATGACATAGTAGAGGTGGAAATAACACTACACTCTCTACGTAGTAAACCGGGAAATGTAATATTACATTTTTACTTCCTTACCTAGGCACATATTGTCTGTGTGACATGGTCAGACACAACCCATTTAATTTATAAAGGAGGGGCTCTTACTCTCAGAATCCCTATGCAGATAATAAAGAAATTGCCAAAATTAGAATGAAGAGGGTGTCCAATACACCCTGTATTAGACATAAAGGAGGACCTCATACACATTCTGTTAAAATTGTTAGGTAGTAGGACCTTTAGATTCCAAAAGCCTATACACTAATTGCAAGAACTGCCAAAAATTAGATGAAAGGACTGCAATATACCCTGGAATACATGTAAAGAAGGCCCTCAGAAAATGTTAATTTCCATTATTAAGAGGCACCCGAAAAAAGCTGGGCGAAATGCGTGTCGGGGTGGAGAGACAGACAACCTGGCACCCATACTGCATTTATTTTCACCCTGTAGTTCTGTACACTATATTATTAGCAAGTTACAACATGCATTATATGTGATTGGTGTGGTGTTCTATGGAGCCTTAGGTCCATGCAATTGCTATATATGTAAGCCTAACAATAGTAAAATTTAATATGTTTGATTTTGTAAATTATCATTTCAGGTTAATTCTCCTGTATATATAGTCACATGGCTCTTTAAATAATTTTACATTCTTATTTACTTGCGAGTTATGAGATTTACCTATATTTATATATTTATTATTTTTTCGTCACTTTAAAGTCATGTCTGTATGGAATTATAGTACCCCGTTTAATTTATAGAAAGGATTCTAAATCTCACAAACCCCATGCAGAAAATGCAAGAACTGCCAACAATTACAATGAAAAGGGTTTCCAATAAACCCTGTATTAGACGTAAAGGAGGGCCTCATACACATTCTGTTAAAATGTTAGGTAGTGGGACTTCTAGACACCTAAAGTCTATGCACTAAGTGCAAGAACTGCCAAAAATTAGATCAACGGACTGCAATATACCCTGGAAGACATTTAGAGAAGGACCTCAGAATATGTTAGTTTCCATTCTTAAGAGTTCGACTCCTACACTAGTAAAGAACATGCAAGGGATGACAAAAATTAGGAGGTACTCCAATACACCCTGGAAGACATGTAGAGAAGGGCCTTAGAAAATATTTGTTCCCATTATTTAGAATGAGACTTGTACACTAGTAAACAAGAAAACAAAAAACTTCAGCTCACTGATTGTAGAAATAATCTGGATCCAATGCAAAGGTGTACAGAATTATGAGACCGCTGTCCTCAAACAGAAACAGCAAGAAAAAAATGGAATTGTCCAGCACCAGAATATATTATGATTCCAATTTATTTAAAAATAAGTTAAAATCATGGAGTCAAATTGAATAAAAATCATTTTTTCAAAAAATCCTAATCCCTTACGCGTTTTTGACACTGCATATCATTAGTTATAGAGAAATTGTGACATCATTATTCAGAGTTGAATGAAAAATGCATACAAACACAGCATATCAGGAAATTAACATAACACAACATGAGTTAAATCAGTAAAAGTTTCAGCACAGACATGGTACAATGCAAATGCGAACATACAGAATATATATATATACAGTTCCTACAAGTAGTATTCAACCCCCTGCAGATTTAGCAGGTTTACATATTCGGAATTAACTTGGCATTGTGACATTTGGACTGTAGATCAGCCTGGAAGTGTGAAATGCACTGCAGCAAAAGAGAATGTTATTTCTTTATTTTTTTTAAAAATTGTGAAAAGTTTATTCAGAGGGTCATTTATTATTCAACCCCTCAAACCACAAGAATTCTGTTTGGTTCCCCTAAAGTATTAAGAAGTATATCAGGCACAAAGAACAATGAGCTTCACATGTTTGGATTAATTATCTCTTTTTCCAGCCTTTTCTGACTAATTAAGCCCTCCCCAAACTTGTGAACAGCACTCATACTTGGTCAACATGGGAAAGACAAAGGAGCATTCCAAGGCCATCAGAGACAAGATCGTGGAGGGTCACAAGGCTGGAAAGGGGTACAAAACCCTTTCCAAGGAGTTGGGCCTACCTGTCTCCACTGTTGGGAGCATCATCCGGAAGTGGAAGGCTTATGGAACTACTGTTAGCCTTCCATGGCCTGGACAGCCTTTGAAAGTTTCCACCCGTGCCGAGGCCAGGCTTGTCCGAAGAGTCAAGGCTAACCCAAGGACAACAAGGAAGGAGCTTCGGGAAGATCTCATGGCAGTGGGGACATTGGTTTCAGTCAATATCATAAGTAACGTACTCCACCGCAATGGTCTCCGTTCCAGACGAGCCCGTAAGGTACCTTTACTTTCAAAGCGTCATGTCAAGGCTCGTCTACAGTTTGCTCATGATCACTTGGAGGACTCAGACAGACTGATTCAAGGTTCTCTGGTCTGATGAGACCAAGATCGAGATCTTTGGTGCCAACCACACACGTGACGTTTGGAGACTGGATGGCACTGCATACGACCCCAAGAATACCATCCCTACAGTCAAGCATGGTGGTGGCAGCATCATGCTGTGGGGCTGTTTCTCAGCCAAGGGGCCTGGCCATCTGGTCCGCATTCATGGGAAGATGGATAGCACGGCCTACCTGGAGATTTTGGCCAAGAACCTCCGCTCCTCCATCAAGGATCTTAAGATGGGTCGTCATTTCATCTTCCAACAAGACAACGACCCAAAGCACACAGCCAAGAAAACCAAGGCCTGGTTCAAGAGGGAAAAAATCAAGGTGTTGCAGTGGCCTAGTCAGTCTCCTGACCTTAACCCAATTGAAAACTTGTGGAAGGAGCTCAAGATTAAAGTCCACATGAGACACCCAAAGAACCTAGATAACTTGGAGAAAATCTGCATGGAGGAGTGGGCCAAGATAACTCCAGAGACCTGTGCTAGCCTGATCAGGTCTTATAAAAGACGATTATTAGCTGTAATTGCAAACAAGGGTTATTCCACAAAATATTAAACCTAGGGGTTGAATAATAATTGACCCACACTTTTATGTTGCAAATTCATTAAAATTTAACTGAGCAACATAACTTGTTGGTTTGTAAGATTTATGCATCTGTTAATAAATCCTGCTCTTGTTTGAAGTGTGCAGTTTGCAGTTTAGCATCTTACCAAACCTGCTAAATCTGCAGGGGGTTGAAGACTACTTGTAGGCACTGTGTATATATATTTTTATATATATATATATATATATATATATATATATATATATATATATATATATATATATATATATATATATAAAAATATTTTTAAATAATTGCTAGAAAAAAAATACTAATAGCAATTGTTTCAAAATATTTTGATGTATATATAAATTCTGTATGTTAGCATTTACAGTATGTTGTACCGTGTCTGTGCTGAAACGTTTTCTGATTTTGATTTATTTCTCAAGTGTGTTGCTTTGTGTTAATTTTACCTGTGAAATGTTCTTATTTAAACATGTCACATCCTGATATGCTGTGCAAGGCTTTGTTCTCATGTCCTGTAATCATTTCCATTTCTGCATCCGATTGGAAAATGCAAAAATGGATCTGTTAAAGGATTCATTGACTATAACAATGACTGATCCGTTAATGGATTGGTCAAAACTTATCAGTTATGTTCAATCTGTCAGCCATCCATTGTTGTCGGCTGACGAAAAGTCCTGCGAGCAGAACTTTGGTTGTGCGGCTATAAATATGGATCAATAACAAATCCATAATAGGAGTATATGGTCAACGAATCCATTGGTAAAGCATTTGTTCACCTATTAGTTATCGGATCCGTAGCCCATAGACTCCCATTATGTTTTAATGGATCTGCTGCCATAAATGCTGGTTAGATTAGGATAGAATAGAATAGATTAGACTAGATTAGAATAGAATAGGATAGGATAGGATAAGATAGATAGATAGATGTACAACACATATACCAGCCCACTGTATATTGTAAGCTTGCACAATTTTGTGCCTTTCATATGGCACTAAGGGTATTTTAGTCTTGAGGCCCAAATAACTTATTAAATACTTAAAAAAACAACAATGTGGGGTCCCTATTTTTTTGGTAGTCAGCTAAGGTAAAGCAGACAGCTGCAGCCTGCAGACCTCAGCTGGCAACTTTGCCTTGGCTAGTAATCCAAAACAGAAGTCACAACACGCTGTTGCTTTAATTATTTATTTAAAATTAAATACATAATTTAAAAAGTGGGGTCCCTCCAAATTGGATTACCAGCCAATATAAACCAGACAGCTGGGGTCTGGTATTCTTAGGCTGAGGAGGTCCATGGTTATTGGCCCCTCGTCAGCCTAAAAATAGCAGTGTGCAGCCTCCCCAGAAGTGGCACCTCTATTAGATGCCTCAATCATGATGCTTTGCCTCGCCTCATATCATTGCCCTTGTGTGGTGGCAAATGGTGTAAAAATGGGGCTGATGCCAGGTGTGAATTTCCAGCTGGCATTAACCCCTGTCATTAGTAATTGGTAGGTGTCTAGCAGACACCCTTATTGCTAATCCAGTAGTTGAAAAACAAAACTACATTTTTTTGGACAAGCACCTCGACTACAAAACTAGTTCACCAATTTATTTTAAAAAATCCAATGTAATCCATAGCAATGTCCCACGAAGTTCCCCAAAAGTGAACCTAAAAGACATAAAAAGAGAAAATTATTGAAAAAAAAAAAAGACAAGAGACCCCCTCATTTACCAATTTATGTCCCTGGCAAATCCCTAATCTGCGTCGATGTAATCCAGTAAGGGAGTTCTACAACAAACCCATACTTACTGTCCCAGTCAATGAAGAACAGAACGTTCAACATTGGCTAGGAGAGCAGTCCCTCCAGGCTTTCACACTGCTGTGAGAACCACTCCAGTAATCTGAGATGACCTCATGAGGACAGCCCAAGCCACCAGGGGGCTCACACAGCAGTGTTTGAGCGTCCGAAGTCGTAACATCATGAGGTTAGCTCAGTTCAATGCCCGCGGCCATTTTCATGCCAAGTATCGCAAGAGCCTGCGGCCGTCATGTGCGGTGACGTCACGGGCTCTCACGATACTTCGCATGAGAATAGCTGCAGGTGTTAAATTCAGTGATGAGCAGTGAGATCACAAGTTCAGCTGAGTTTATTGCCGTGGGCAATGAACGGAGTTCACTTCCTGACGTCAACATTCATCACTACTGTGTGAACTGCTGTGGTTACCTGGGGTGACCTCATGAGGTCATCTCAGATTACTGTAGTGGTTCTCAAACAGCAGTGTGTGAGGATAAGGTGACTGCTCTATCAGCCAATGGGAATATTCTGTTTTTCATTCACTGTAACTGTGAGTACGGGATTGTCGTGGGACCTCTTTATTGGATTACTCCGGACCCATATTAGGGATTTTCCAGGGAAATAAATTGTTGAAAGACGGTCTCTCTTGTTTTTAATTTTTTTACTAATGTTATGTTTTTATGTCTTTCAGGTTCACTTTTGGAAAACATTGTGGGAGGTCACTATGGATGACACCGCACATTTTTTAAAAATGTTTCTTTCATAAATTGGTGAACAAGCACTGTAGTAGGGGGACGCATGTTTGTCTAAATAAAATTTTGTTTTCTTTTTCAACTACCAGATTAGTAATGGGTGTGTCTGCTAGATGCCCACCCATTAGTAATACCAGGGCTTGGTAACAGCTGGCAATTCACAACCCCATTAACTACCCCACCAAGGCAATGGGATGAGCCATGGATGCACCACTTCTAGGGTGCTGCATTCTGCAATTTTTAGGCTGGGAAGGAATAACCATGGACCCCAGCTGTTTGCTTTATCTTTGCTGGTGATCCAATTTGGAGGACCCCATGTTTTTTTTTAATTATTTATTACATTTTCAATAAATAATTTAAAGCAACAGAGTGTGGTGACCTCTATTGTGGATTACCAACCAAGGTAAAGCTGCCAGCTGCGGTCTGCAGGCTGTAGCTGTCTGCTTTATCTTGGCTGGCTACCAAAAATAAGAAGGGACCCCACGTCATATTTTTTTTTAAAAGATTTGTGGCTAAAATCAAGGCTAAACACCCTTTAGTGCCACATGAAAGGTACTAAAGGGTGCAAGCTTACAATTTGCAGGGGGTGGGACATTATATGTGTCGCATATCTATCTAGTCTATCTTTCTCTCGCTCTAGCTAGCTAGCTATATAAAATTATAACGGATCGGTTATCAGGTCTATTGACTTTAATGATAACACAGCACAACAATGATTTTGCTACTGAGGGTAAAACATGTGTTCTTTACTAATTTGAACATGCTGATTCCAAATATGAACTCAGAATTTGCACAGCATGTCCAGATTTTGAGTTATACTTAGAAAAGGCCATACGCCTATTCAGGCATTGTTGAAGGCATTGCACATGCGGTTGGAATGAAAGAGACCTATGCTTCTATGCAGATCATTCTGAAATTGATTAAATATTCAGAACATCAATGGAACATTTGTGCTGACCTCAAAGTTGTTGCACTAGTCCTTGGTTTGCAGTTAGGTTACACTAAGCATATGTGCTTTCTGTGCCTATGGAACAGTCGAGATGACAACAACCATTATAAAATTAAACGGTGGCCCAATAGAGATGAACATAAGATTGGTAAGCACAATGTTCAACACGAATCACTTGTCGATCCACTTAAAGTTTATCTTCCACCTCTTCACATTAAACTAGGACTAATGAAAAATTTTGTAGTAGCAATGGATCGTCAAGGGAATGGATTTAAGTATCTGAAGGAAAAGTTTAGTGCATTGAAAACTGAGGCCAAACTCAAAGCAGGAATCTTTATTGGTCCTGAAATCCACCAACTAATCCATGATGAAATCTTCAAGAAAGAACTCACCCCACTTGAACTAACTGCATGGGATGCATTTATAGTAGTAGTTCAAAACTTCCTTGGAAACGAAAGAGCAGAAAACTATGCTGAACTAATAGACAATATGCTTCAAGCATACGAAATGCATGGTGCCCGAATGTCATTGAAAATGCATTTCCTACATTCACATCTTGAATTCTTTCCTCCAAATATGGGTAATGTCAGTGACGAACATGGTGAGAGATTCCACCAGGACATTTCTACTATGGAAAAAAGATACCCAGGTCGCTTTAACCCCAACATGATGGGCGATTACTGCTGGTTTTTGCAACGGGCCACTAGGACCACTCACAAGCGCAAAAGCAAGTGCCTGAAGCACTTTTAAAAGTACTCTGCTGAGTTCAAGGCGATTTCTTAAGCTACTATAAGTGATTTTTAAGTTTTTTGGTTTATTTACCTATACTTCTTTTTCAATAAAAATGATAATACATGTTGTGAAACTGTGGGACATAACGATTCTGTATCTTTATTAATTGCTTATTTTAATTTTCACAAAAATTGGAATAACTTAATATCCTGACGTGCTACAAAAAAACTAACTTCAGATTTGGATTCAGCGCATTCGATTTAGTATAGCGCACATGGTTTTTGCCAAGTAGCAGACAAAAAGTGTTTATTTGTTGTGCTGTGTAATGGATCCGTTAATGGATCAGTTAAAAAAGGGATCCGTTTGTACAATCCGTTAACGGATTCATTATTTTACATCTGTCTAAACTGTTAAAAATGGCTCATTATAGCACATGTGAACATTTCAACTCTGAATAGTGATGTCCCAATTTGTTTATGACTAAGGACATGCAGTGTCAGACGTGTAAGAATAACTGATAACATTGTCAATGAGAGAATATTTTGTAAAATGTTTTTTATTCAATTTGTCTTCATGATTTTAACCTATTTTTGAATAAATTGTAATTCTAATAAATTCCGGTGCTGCACAATTCCATTTTATCTTGCTACACTAGTAAAACCTATGCACTTTATGCAAGGGCTGAAAAAAAATTAGGTGGTACCTAAATACACTCTGGAAGACATGTAGAGGAGGGCCTCAGAAAAACATTTTTTCCCCTTATTAATAGTGAAACACACATATATATATATATATATATATATATATATATATATATATATATATATATATATATATATATATATATATATATATAATTTTCAAGGCAGGCCTCTAAAAATTATGGAGGCCAGCATATACACCCCTGAAAACTTATGAGCGAGGGTCGCATTATCACCCACTTGATATGTCGGAGGAGGAGGACACTAAAAAGAATAAATCATGAATAGTGATGAGCGAGTACGCTTGTCACTACTCGGTACTCGCACGAGTATCACTGTACTCGGGCTACTCGGCGGGTACCGAGTAATTTCGCGATACTCGTGCTGTACTCGTGGTCTTAATCCCTGCATGTTGGCGCTCTTTTGAGAGCCAGCTCTCATGCAGGGATTGGCTGGCAGACCACTGCCATGCCACAGCCCTGTTAGTTGTGGAATTGCAGTGATTGGCCGGCCCGCACAGCGTGACCGAGCCTTTATACCGGCGGGCGCGCTGTGCTCTGCACACAGCCATCTCGTATTCCCTGCTTTCCTCGCCCACAGGTGCCTATGATTGGTTGCAGTGAGACTCTGCCGCTCCTGTCAGCTTCACACAGCAACTGAGGTGAGTAGTGCGATCAGCTGCTGTCAGTCAGGTAACTCACGGCCACCGCTGGACCCAGTGGTGGCTACGGATAAGCTTAGTGACAGCTCAGCTGATCGCGCTACTCACCTCAGTTGCTGTGTGAAGCTGACAGGAGCGGCAGTGTCTTCTGCAGCTCCTCTCACCTGCATGCAGCAGAGCTGGAAGCGACGCTGGAGGTCCATGGATTACGCCGGACATGGAGGGCTTTTTGGGGCTTATTAAATTGGTTACGAGGGAATTGGTTTGTGTTTTTTATTTCTAATAAATGATTTTTTCAGGTGTGTGTGTGTTTATTTACTGTAATTTACAGATTAATCATGGAAGGTTTCTCGGGGAGACGCCTGACATGATTAATCTAGGATTTAGTGGCAGCTATGGGCTGCCATTAACTCCTTATTACCCCGATTTGCCAACACACCAGGGCAAATCGGGAAGAGCCAGGTACAGTCCCAGAACTGTCGCATCTAATGTATGCGGCAATTCTGGGTGGCTGCTGACTAATATTGTTAGGCTGGGGGACTCCCCATAACGTGGAGCTCCCCATCCTGAGAATACCAGCCTTCAGCCGTATGGCTTTATCTGGCTGGTATTAAAATTGGGGGTGACCGCACGCCGTTTTTTTTAATTATTTATTTACTTATTTTACTGCACAGTATAGACACGCCCACCGGCGGCTGTAATTGGGTGCAGTGACACAGCTGTCACTCAGCATGGCGGGCGTGTGTGACTGCAACCAATCACAGGCGCCTGTGGGCGTGGGAAGCAGGGAATACGAGATTGATTAATGAGCGGCCGGCTTTTTCAAAACAGTAAAAGCCGCCGGAGTTTTTATAACAGCTGTGCAGCGCCGTGCCGGAGATCGGGGAACGGTAAGTATGAGAGAGGGGGGGAAATGACCGACAGATTTAGAGAGGGACTGACAAGACAGAGAGACCGACACAGAAATAAAGAAAATGACTTTTGTGATATTTTTAGGGTTTCTACATGCTGCCGGGGGGTCATTTCATAAAAACACTCGGGTCTCCCCTAGGATAACATTGGGCTCGGTGCTCGGGCCGAGTACACGAGTATCTTGGGATGCTCGGCCCGAGCCTCGAGCACCTGAGCTTTTTAGTACTCGCTCATCACTAATCATGAACTGTATACCCTTGTTTGCTGGGAAGGGGCATATGGGAATACCCAAGAAAAAAGTGAACATTTTAACTATCTAAATGTCAAGCTGCTGTAATCCGATGGTGCTGAGAAGTCTGGGCCAATCCATGCCTTGTTCACTTTGATAAGAATCAGCCTGTCAGCATTTTCAGTGGCACTAAAAACCATCTCAGACAAAGGACAGGGCAGGCAAGCACCTCCAAGCCATAGAGGGACAGTTCATGCCACATGTCCTGCTTGGACACCCAATAGTTGTATGGCACAGAGAAAGTATGGAAGATGCTGGTACAGTCAGCAAGGTACTCCTTCAGCATCATCCAAAACTGTTCCCTCCTTCTAAGAGTATCCTGTGCATCAGGGCTTGGGAACTGGAAAAGTCTAATGAAACCTTACCTGACCTATGATAATGTTCCCCTGCCTCTGTTGTACCTTGTGTGTGTCTCTCCTCCTTGGTTGCCCAAGGACCTATGATCTGTCGCCAGCGTTGTCGTATTGGAATTTTTGGTCTAATTTTTAAACTAGGGCCTTCTAGTACTGCACCATTTACTATCCCTGTCCACTGCAGGAATGAAAGATGGGAAGTTCTTCTTGTAGCGTATGTCGAGAATGATGAACAACCAGTAAACAGTGTTGGCCAAAATGTGTGTAATGTTAGGTTCATGGGACAGGCAGAGGGACAAAGTCAGCCATGTGTGCAAGACTCCTAACAGGCAAGACTTCCCTCCACCTCCTCTTCCTCCTTATCCTCCTCTTGCTCCTTCACTGCAGGCCATCCATGTGGAACTGATTGGATAAAGCTGGTATGGGTAGTATCCCTCAGTAGCGGAGGCAACCATCTTCTGCTACTTCTTCACCACAGCCTCCTCCTCCTTGTTATCTCCTAATCTATGCTGTGAACATGACATGAGGCTGGGCTGGATAGTATCCCCCTGTGTACCACACATTGTTTCTTATGTAAGGAGGCTAACCGGAATATTGATAGGCATGCTGTAGCTGGTATTAAACTACTGTCCTCTGCTGCTCACAAAGCCTTGCCTACATGTCTAATGAGGAGTGCCAGGGTGAGGGTATGTAGTGCATCAGCCGGGGACCTGGCACTTGCAAGCACTACTGCAACACTGCCAGACCAATGGTAGCTGTACTGTAGCTGACTTGCTAAAATGAGTGCACATACGGCGTACCTTCATAAGTAGCTCTGGTAAATCTGTCTAGGTTTTCAGAAAGCACTGAAACACTAAGTTGAGCATGTGAGCTAGGCATGTGCTTGGCTTTGAAATGCTGCTATTCAGCCTGTTGGAGATGAATAGTTTGCAACAAATGATGTCTGTGGTTGTACTGCAGAATCTTGTTCCTAGCCAACACTATTTTTCCAGGTGTGCCATCTCTGCCCTGCACACACATGTGGTGAAACAAATCCATTGTTCCCTCTTAAACACTATAAGTTCAAAAGTTCATGTAACTATGGATGCTTGGATCAGTAAGCAGTGGCAGGGATGATATATCTCTCTAATTACAAACTGGGTAACCGCAGTGGTGGCTGGGCATGAGGCTCCAGGCATTTATGCAAATGCCATACCACAACCTTGACTTGCTGGATGTTTGTTGGTCAGTGTTGCTTCGTCCTCCTATTCCACTTCTTTAACCTCCTTTACCTCCTTTTCATTGTGTAAGAGTAAGACCTGCACCACCATCTTCAGCACAGCCATAAGTAAATGACAGCAGGCCATTCTTTAACTCTTCTTCAGATGAGAGGCTGGTGATAGTTAACCCAAAGCCCGGCCTGGTAGTGTGCGATAATGGTCAAAACCTCATCCCAGCTCTGGGCCTAGGCAGCTTGACACAAATCCCTTGGCTGGTGCATGTACTGAATTTGGTTGTGCACAGCTTCCTCAAAAATTACCCGCATATGCCAGAGCTTCAGCTGAAAGCATGAGCATTATGTGCGCCCTTTCGACATTCTCACCCTGATGCTGCTTGCCTGTCTGTGCTGCAAAGTCACTTCAGTATTTCCACTCATATGTGGCATACCAAGAAAATGGAATCTGTAAATTTGAAACTGCAATAAACCGTCAACTGATTACATCTTTTGTTGGCCCTGGGCAAAGTGGCTAACGTGTGCAAATCCTTGCTACAATTACTGCAAAGTGACTGCCATTTCACCTGACTTTTACCAGTGCTGATTACTGGGTGGCCACACGTTTGGATGCCCAGTACCAAGGTGCCATGGTTACTTCCATCACTGAAGCATGGCAGAGTCCCCTATTTCTCATGGCCACAGTACCATCAAACCTGAAAATGAACACAAAGCCTTATTCCATTATTCAAAGCTGTCGTATTCAGACAAAGCTGCCTGCTTTGAACAATATTTTTTTTTTTCCAAAATAAATGCTTTGCATTCCAAGGATAGACATTAATCAGCATGGATGAGTCTAAATGGCTGGGACTGGCAGTAGAAAGTTTAGCTGGTGTATCTCTGTCTCGATTCCAAATCCAACTACAAGCTTTTTAAATTCAGCAACTAGAATATCCACCACTGGAGCAGACTATTAGCTCATGTGTGGGAACTGTTAAATTAGACAGTCTAAGAATTGATGTTCTGCTAAAAGCACAGAGTTGGTACATGAGGAGCATGGGCATCTTTCGTCAATGTCACCCCCTTAAAATTAAGCAAAGCAGTGGGAACCTCAACAAGTCAGGCACCTGTCACATCTGGTTTTTGAGAACTCTGTTGGATACGGTTCTGTGGCCCATCTCTATTTTAATAAGGTGCTGTGTGGTGAATCTCGGGCAATGATAGCTGTGAGGGTCAACCGGGTAAAAAGGCTGTGTATGCGATTTTTTTTGTGGTGTGATGAATCTTGGGCAATCTTGGCTGTGAGAGTTAACCTGGTATAGAGGCTGTTTAGGAGCCCTTTTTTTGCAATTCTGTGTTCTGTGGTGAAACTCTGTCAATTTTAGCTCTGTTGGGAACTGAGAATACAGCTTACATAGGATGAATTCAGTAAACATTTTGCTTTGCGGGGTAAATCTGGCAATCTTGGTTGTGTGGGGCAACTATTTAAAGAGGTTCTGTTGAAACCTAGATTTGAAATTTACACTCTGTGTATAAACTGCCAATATTGATTGTGTGGATGAACTGGGAATGCATACTATATAGGGGAAATTGGTTAAACGTATTGCTCTGTGGGGGGGGGGGGGAGTCTGGCAATCTTGACTGTGTGGGTAAACTGGAATGACAGGCTCTGTAAAGGCCTTTTTTTAAATTGTATGTCTAGGGAGAATTTCTGAAATCCATCTCTGTTGGGTCACTCTTAAAATCTTTAGGTTCTGCATTTACTTGTTATGGAACCATAATGGCTACGGTGACAGAAGCCCTTTAAGTCATTTAACTATCCACATTTGTTTACCGAACAATTGGTATGCTCTTACTCCCATTTAGGTTCCTTTTGCAACCCTCAGTATTTTTAATAACTATTTTATAGCCCAGAAATTCAGCTCCCCAATGACTTACAGTGCCTACAAGTAGTATTCAACCCCCTGCAGATTTAGCAGGTTTGATAAGATGCAAATAAGTTAGAGCCTGCAAACTTCAAACAAGAGCAGGATTTATTAACAGATGCATAAATCTTACAAACCAACAAGTTATGTTGCTCAGTTAAATTTTAATAAATTTTCAACATAAAAGTGTGGGTCAATTATTATTCAATCCCTAGGTTTAATATTTTGTGGAATAACCCTTGTTTGCAATTACAGCTAATAATCGTCTTTTATAAGACCTGATCAGGCCGCCACAGGTCTCTGGAGTTATCTTGGCCCACTCCTCCATGCAGATCTTCTCCAAGTTATCTAGGTTCTTTGGGTGTCTCATGTGGACTTTAATCTTGAGCTCCTTCCACAAGTTTTCAATTGGGTTAAGGTCAGGAGACTGACTAGGCCACTGCAACACCTTGATTTTTTCCCTCTTGAACCAGGCCTTGGTTTTCTTGGCTGTGTGCTTTGGGTCGTTGTCTTGTTGGAAGATGAAATGACGACCCATCTTAAGATCCTTGATGGAGGAGCGGAGGTTCTTGGCCAAAATCTCCAGGTAGGCCGTGCTATCCATCTTCCCATGGATGCGGACCAGATGGCCAGGCCCCTTGGCTGAGAAACAGCCCCACAGCATGATGCTGCCACCACCATGCTTGACTGTAGGGATGGTATTCTTGGGGTCGTATGCAGTGCCATCCAGTCTCCAAACGTCACGTGTGTGGTTGGCACCAAGGATCTCGATCTTTGTCTCATCAGACCAGAGAACCTTGAACCAGTCTGTCTGAGTCCTCCAAGTGATCATGAGCAAACTGTAGACGAGCCTTGACATGACGCTTTGAAAGTAAAGGTACCTTACGGGCTCGTCTGGAACGGAGACCATTGCGGTGGAGTACGTTACTTATGATATTGACTGAAACCAATGTCCCCACTGCCATGAGATCTTCCCGGAGCTCCTTCCTTGTTGTCCTTGGGTTAGCCTTGACTCTTCGGACAAGCCTGGCCTCGGCACGGGTGGAAAATTTCAAAGGCTGTCCAGGCCGTGGAAGGCTAACAGTAGTTCCATAAGCCTTCCACTTCCGGATGATGCTCCCAACAGTGGAGACAGGTAGGCCCAACTCCTTCTAAAGGGTTTTGTACCCCTTGCCAGCCTTGTGACCCTCCACGATCTTGTCTCTGATGGCCTTGGAATGCTCCTTTGTCTTTCCCATGTTGACCAAGTATGAGTGCTGTTCACAAGTTTGGGGACGGTCTTAATTAGTCAGAAAAGGCTGGAAAAAGAGATAATTAATCCAAACATGTGAAGCTCATTGTTCTTTGTGCCTGAAATACTTCTTAATACTTTAGGTGAACCAAACAGAATTCTTGTGGTTTGAGGGGTTGAATAATAAATGACCCTCTGAATAAACTTTTCATAATTTAAAAAAAAAATAAAAAAAGAAATAACATTCTTTTTTGCTGCAGTGCATTTCACACTTCCAGACTTATCTACAGTCCAAATGTCACAATGCCAAGTTAATTCCGAATGTGTAACCCTGCTAAATCTGCAGGGGGTTGAATACTACTTGTAGACACTGTATATGGGATTCAATCTCTGGGATCAAGTTCCGGGTCAAGTTCAGCTGCCAAAACTGATTTTTATTTTTTAGTCCGTGCTTGTTTAGCGAAGTCGAATATTCACAGGTTCACTCATCACCAGTGCCAACACTTTTGGCAATTACTGTAATATAGTTTTAAATTGAACACATTTTAGCATTGTAAGATATGTTCTGCTTTCTTTCCGCTCTGCTTTGGCCACTGGACTGCACCATACCTTTGTTCCATGTGATTCAAAACAATGACAATCCTACTTCATCATTCAGACTTTTGGTACTGCTAAATGAAGGAGCTAAAGGGTTAATTCTTGCCTGGGTTTTGATTGTTTTTTTTAAGGTTCCTGGATTGGACTGTCTGCTACTTAAATCCTTTAACCTCTGACTTCCACTGTTCAATAAGTTCAGATTTTCTGATCTATCATACTAGTCCATGCTTCTGATGTGTCTTCTGATTTATGATATTTTCTGACCTTGGTTTATATTTTGACCACCCACTTAATTTCTCATTTTGTCCATGATGTAACCTCTTGGTATTGACCCTGAATGACAACCTTTCTTGCCAGCCTGTTGCACTGGTGAGCAGCTGACTCCTTGGCCCTAGCTCAAGGGGTCCTATGTATGTTAAGCCTTTCTGTATCTTTAATGATGAGCTATGCACTCTTATCTCCTATCTAGTGTAAAACCCTAAAATGGCATGTGCTTTCTATGCCCCATCTTTATAGCTGCTGTGATAGTCATCCTGATTGGCTGCACTAGACCCTGTACTGTAATAATTGTTCGATATTACAGGAAAGCCCACCTGTCACACTTGAAATAGTTTGAATCTGCTTTCTGGTTGATGCAATCTTCAGGAATGTGTGAAATGATGCATTTTCTTTTATAGACTAAAGCAGCATAATGTTGCCTATTGTCTATCATGGAAAAAAGTGACAAGTGCTATTGCAGTAAACAGTGTTGCTCTCTGACACGTAAAATACGTATAGATTAAGGGCATCAATATCTTAATAATAATTCCACAATAGAGAATCCCATTCAGCCCTTATCCAGCATATATTAAACTCAGGGGCCACCTTTTAATTACTACATAAGAAAATCCATCATAGCTAGTCACAAGAAGTCCAAAATTATATACGTTCTATGCTAAGTAACCCAGTGACCGGTGGATGACAGATCTGTTTACAATCGGGGCTGGACCTTAATCCCACACGGAGACAGCATCCTTGCCATTTTATAAAGTCATACCGGCTGCTTGTGGCTTACAGCAACCCCTCAAGGGGGATTCCCGCTATGCCGTATAAACGCTAAATCGGTCAACTGGGTTACTTAGCACAGAACGTATATAATTTTGGACTTCTTGTGACTAGCTATGACATACACAATTTTATACGTCAAAATATTTTTTCATAGTGTTGTTATAATTATACAATGGGAGTGTCCGGTTACATAAAGACCTCTTGTGTGTTAATTTTCTTTTATAGATAACCAAATTCCAAATTGTTCAATGGGACCTGTAAATTTGATGAATTTTGACTCAAAGTCGATTCGCAGCAAATTAATTCAATCATCTCAAGTCAGGATAATATAATTTCAGAAAATTAAATGGAGAGCAAATGTTCACTGAGTGCCAAAATGTATCTTTTCATTTTAAGTACATCTTTCAGATATTTGGAGGGTGAAAATCCTTTATTGGTGTCATATTTTTTTTAAAAAAGAATGGATTTAGCTAAGAACAGCATTAAATATTGTCATTAATACTACTGAGTTGAAAAAATTATTATGATTTTGAGAACGCTTGACCTTTTCCCTACATCACTATTTAATTGCTACTTTTCAAGTACTAGTCTACAGGACTTATTTTTGTAATTCTGACAGTTTAACAGTGTCTGTGACCTTTACATTTACAGCAGAGACATGCAAAAGTTTAACAATATACGGTATTTACTGCACTGTTTAATCTCTCTTTTCAGTATTGTTAGACAAGATTTAGTCATTTGTTAGCCAGCATCATATTTAACATGGAAATGGAAACTTAAATTGAGATCAAAACAAAATCAAGACACTATTAAGTCAAACCTTAAAGGTCCATAACAAAAAATTCATAAGATACAAAGAAATGTATGTATGTCAAATTCTATGGTCTTTGATTTTCTATCATACGGTCACGGATGTGTCACGTCCTGTCACGAAGGTATCACGGCCGGCTGACAATCCAGTGGCAGTGAGTGCTAGAAGATCCCAGAGATTGGCAGCACATTTTGTTATCTGACAGTTCTCTGTTTCCAAAGCCAGTGGACTCTAGGAAACTGGAAAATTGTCAGTCCTTCATAGCAGTTGAGATCCTCTGACTTCCTTTATTTACCTCACCCTGGGATGGTTTGGGTGCGGTTTATAGCTGTCCTGGTCATACTATATGCTTCAGCCGTTCCAGTGGTCCCTATCTATACTAATATAAAGGGGAAGCTCTGCTACAACCATGCAATATGTTGGTGCCCAGAAAAATAATGTGACAATCATACTAAATATTTCTGGCACACATAGGGAAAGGATGTCAGTATGATTTGTATTTCAAAGAATATTTTATTTTCATATTCTGCAAAAGGAGTCAACCAAAATGCCAACATTTCGGCTCACATTTGAGCCTTTTTCAAGGCATATATATCCTGAGGCAGGTAAGCATAAGTATAGGTACTCCGCAAAATAGAGGCTTAGAATAGCAAATACCAGAGGATGAGGGGAGGCAGAGGTGAATCATAAAAGACCAGGGTAAGTGGGTGATAGTGCCTGGAAGGACAGCAGGGTGGGTGCAGAAGAAACTATGTCCGGTGATTTGGCTGTCTGGTGGCAAAGTCAGAATATATATACTAGTGATTGTACCTGTCCATCCTGGCCATTCTATGTGCCTCAGCTATCCCGGTGGTCCCTGTATACACTAGAAACTCTGCCTGTCTGCACCTGTGTCTGTCCTTGCTCTTGGGGTTACCTACATAGGTCATTGCCCTGGGAGTAGCACCTGGTGTCTGCCTCACGGTGAGGGCTTAGTGAAGGGTAAGCTCAGGTTCCCCCCTGTGACCTTACCATCTCCAGCGGCAAGCGCTAGAATTGTCATGTAAACTTGCTCCCCAGGACAAAACTTCCTAAGAAACCGTTGTATAATCATTCTGGCCCAGAAATGCAAGCTATGAAAGATTACATCACAGAGTCTTGCTAAGGGACATACCAGACCCTCCTTTTCTCATGTGGCAACGGGGTTCTTTTTTGTTAAGTAAAAAGATGGAGGTGTGCGTCCCTGATTAGAATTTTGCGAGTTGAATAAAATTACCATCTGTGACCCCTATCCTCTTCCTCTCATCGCTGATTTATTTAATCAAATCGTCAGTGCTAAGTGGTTCTGCAATGTGGATCTCAAGTGAGCTTACAACCTGATTAGAATCAGTGAAGCAGATTAGTGGAAAACGGCCTAAAGGACATTGTGAAAATTTGGTAATGTCTTTTGGTTTGAAAACATTTTGTCAATGTTATTTTAAGTCACTTGGTGGTCAGATTTATGGTTGTATATCTCAATGATATTTTGATTTATTTGTCCAACCTCAAAACACATTAGGTACACAACAGGCAGATGTTACAGATTTTATGTGATAATAAATTGTATTCTTGTCTTGTGGAAAACTACTGTTAAGATGGTCTACAAGCTTGTTTCGATATCCATGGGTCCCTTCCCAGGGGGGAAGCATCTTACTAAATTTACTCTTGTACCGTGGATCTAAAAGAGTGGCAACCCAGTAATCAGCACTATTTCTAAACCTAACAATATGGACATCATAAGAAAAATTCTCACATGAAGAGCCATGTAATGTACACTCTGCTGGCATATGTATACCGGCAGAGTGCATGCACTACTCAATTACAAGAGAAACAGGAGAAACAACGAGTATTATGCAAAAAATACAAAATTTATTGATGAAGGTTACACACGTAAAGACAGCAAGGATAGGTTAAAAACAACTACCAATAAGTCATGGGGGGCACAGAGTATAGAGAGGCATATAAATGTTACATTCAATCACAACTAGCCGTGTGAGAGGTGATACCAAAATTTATTTAATGTAAATGGCACAGGAGTAAAACAAACAGAGATAATGGCATAAAAAGGAGCCATTATGTGGAGGAAAAATTTGATTCTTATCTGCCAGCTCAGAATTCGGTAGTCAGGTAAAGGATATGAAAAAATAAATAATAACTATTCTTTACTTTTTATACAAGATCGTATTCTAAGGAGGCAGAGCCACAGCGGCAGTTGAATCATGATCATTAGCATATATCAGAATAAGTCATGATTGTCATAAAGAAGCCCAGAAACAGGGATGTAGCTCAGTGGGAATACCTGGGTCAATTAATAACAGAGTGGCAAGAAGTTATCAATAAAGTGCAAGTGCATCAAACAACCAGGGTCCCAAAGGACTCCTACGAGTAAAGACTGGGATTAAAAAGTGTTACAATGAAAAGGTTGAACAAAGACAGGTTCTGATAGCCAAAAAATACAAAGTGCACATACCCAGAAGGAGCAGGATTGCCTACCAAAGCACGTTTCGCGAGGGTGCTATTGCTTTTTCAAGGGAGAGAATCCTACTGGTAATGTGTGCCTGGCAGGTATAAATAGCCCCATGGGGAATTAACATTGCCATCAGGTGCGAGAGCCCAGGGGGAGGAGAGGGTGTGTCATAACTCATAGAGCCGCCCAAACATAGTTTGATAGGGTGTCCATCAAAGTAGGTGGCGCCAGGCAGCAATGGCTAAGGGTGTTAAATCGCTGAAGACATAAGTATCATACAAGATCCATAAGACATATACATCCCATCCGAATACAATATAGTATAAGTATGCTAAAATAATGTAGATGGTGGAAAACGTACTGATAAACGTAGTACAGGAAAAGCCCAGCAGTCCGGATGTCCCGCCTTCTGACCATGCGGGGAAGGGACACATGGTGTCAGGGACGCGTTACAGATTTTATGTGATAATAAATTGTATTCTTGTCTTGTGGAAAACTACTGTTAAGATGGTCTACAAGCTTGTTTCGATATCCATGTGTCCCTTCCCAGGGGGGAAGCATCTTACTAAATTTACTCTTGTACCGTGGATCTAAAAGAGTGGCAACCCAGTAATCAGCACTATTTCTAAACCTAACAATATGGACATCATGATGCAGATAGTGCTTCATGAAGGCACTCATGTGTGAGACTCTACCATGAGGTCCAAGTTCATGCTGTATTGATGGCGGGGTAATGCTCAAGCTTGCCATCTCCATCCCTCCAACCAGCCACAGACAACAGAGCCTGGATCAATATTTTTTTAATCTCCTAAGCTTTCTGTGCCCATCACTTCATCCTTACAGAAAATGGTATCCCCTCTTTATCTTCTCTGGTTTGTCCTCGTCCTCTGGGACCAACACCTCCTCCTGCAGACTATTCAAAGTGTGTTATGTGCAGGAGGGTGCAGAGGTACATCTGTGCCCACTGCGCTATTGTGATTTGGCCCACATCCGGAGTGCGGTGTCCCCAGACTATGCATCAAGACATACTGCACCAAGGCTCAATGATGCTGCCGCAGTTGCTGCAACATGTGCAGAATGGAATTCCACCATGTCAGCACATTGTATATCAACCGGTTAACTAGTAGACCGAAAGACCTTTGATGCAATTATCCACAGGGTGCGAACAGCGGAAGTGAGTGACTGCGACTGTGTCTTCTGCAACAGTTCATCCAGCCTGTAACACTGAACCTAGAAATTGCTGTACAACCAAGTTTAGGACATGAGCTATGCCAAGCACTTGTGTGATGTCACCCAGGCATAGAGCCGCAACCAGGGTCACATAGTTATCAAACACAACCTTTTTGGCTTCAGGTTCACTGTGGACAGCCATTAATCAAACCTGGCCCAGATAGTGGTCCACAACTCTGCAGCTCAGTGTCTGCATTCTCCAATACATATTATTTCAGCCCTGCTTGATTGAGTTGAGCCCTAGCTGCTTGGTACAGAGGTGGGTGGATTCTCTCTGAACTGTTGGAATGCGTGTTACATTAAGGAAGAGATTGAGAGCATAGGTGAAGGCCCTAGATGAGGTAGAAGCAGAAACAGTGGCAGGAGTGGTAGATCAGGAGATTTGCAAAGCAAGCCTTGGAGATGTCAAGATTTGGGAAGCAGCCCCTTCCCAGTCCAGTTCCCACAGCCACCAGATTAACCCAGTACCCAGTCAGCAAGATGTAATGCCCCTGGCCATGCTTGCTCCTCCAGGTGTCAGTGGTGAAATGCAGTCTGGGAGACTCAGTGTTTTTCATGTAAAAGTTAATGTTGTCTGTGACATGAAAGTATAGCGCAGGCACAACTTTATTAGAAAAGTAATGGCAACTGGGCAACTGGTACTAGGGGACTGCAATGGCCATCAGCTTTTGGAAACACTTTGTAACCCCCAGGCGAAAAAACAGCATTTCTGTAGCCAACAGATTGGATATGATGAAGTTAAAGCACTTAGCTTTGGCATTTGTAGAAGAAAATAATCTTTTACAAGACCAGAACTGCAGGACTGAGGGCTGGCTCATGTGCTGAGAGAGGGTGGAGTAGGTTGTACACGTCAAACTGAATAACTGCGAGGGAGGTGCAGTCAGACATCTTATGGTCCATGAGATTGGTCAAAATACACAGGCATGCCCACTTTTATAAGAGCTGATGGTCTCTCACTCACCCCAAGTGTAGCGGATAAGCAAGAAGAAAAAGAAAAGTTTTGAGGGTGATAAAGGAATAAGAAGCATCAGATGCAGTTGATGGAGCATTGGGCTAAGCGGCATGTTAGCACAGTATGATTCCCAGACTAATACATGTTGGTTGGTCATGTGACGGCTCATGCATGTAGTACATAAATTATTTGAATTTCTGCCTCTACTGAGTCATTTATTACAAAGTTTGCAGAGAACGTGAGTTGGGTCATCCATTCTGGTCGCAAAAAAGGCTCAGGCTAGGCAACCCTTGCCACCCATGTGAAATGTAGACCTGCCACCACAGCCAGAGTTGTTGCTTAGGATGCAGTGTTTGTATTGGTTGCATCACTCTTTGTCTGTGCAGCAAGCACCTCGTTTTCCTCCTCCACCTCCTCTGCTGAGCTACTCAGTTGTATACTTCTGGGTTCACGCCAAGTGGGATCTACAACTTCATTGTCATCCTCTCTGTCATTCCACTCATCACTAGAGTTGAGCGCGGTTCGCGGTTCTCCAGTTCGCGGTTCGATTGATTTTGGGGCTGTTCTAGATCGAACTAGAACTCGAGCTTTTTTGCTAAAATTCGATAGTTCTAGATATGTTCGAGAACGGTTCTAGCAGCAAAAAGCAGGGCTTTTTACAGCTACAGTGTGCAGGAGCCATCGCTGGCAGCCTGCCACAAGCTGGTAACGAAGATAAACATCGGGTATTCAACCAAAGCGCTTTGGTTAGTAACCCGATGTTTATCGTAGTTACGTGCAGGAAGCCCACACTTCCCCGCTCAGCTCGCTCCGCCCCCTCCTGCCCGCGGAATGTACACACGTACACACACACACACACACACATTCTGCACACACACTCTGCACACATGGTCCCGCTCGGCTTACCTGCGGTGATGAAGTCCCGCCATCCCGACCTCAGCGCTGTCACTGTCCTCCATGGCCGCTGCTTGTCACATCACCTTCTCTCGCTTCCGACCCGAGACTGACTAGCGGTGACGTCACGGGCCTCTCGCGATACTTGGCTGTGAAGGCGGCGGTCATTGAACTCAGTGACAGGTGCTGTCAGTGTGCTGGAGATCAGCGCAGGTAATGTACCTCGCTGACAGCAGCACTTGTCATGCCTTGCAGTGACCTGGGCTGACCCATTGATGTTAGCTCAGGTCACTGCATTGCTCTCTCAGCCAATGGGGAACATTCTGCTCTTCATTGACTGGGACAGTGTGGATCGTCATGGCAACCCCTTGGATTACACCAGACCTGGATTTGTTTTTCTTTCTAATAAATTGGTTAAAGAGGGAATGTTTTGGGGAGTGTTTTTTCAAATAAAAATGTGTTTGTCATCTATTTTTTTTTATTACTGACTGGGTTGGTGGTGTCGGGTATCTGATAGACGCCTGACCTCACCAACCCCAGGGCTTGATGCCAGGTGACATTACACATCTGGTATTAACCCCATATATTACCCCGTTTGCCACCGCACCAGGGTGCGGGATGAGCTGGGGCGAAGCACCAGGATTGGCGCATCTAATGGATGCACCACTTCTGGGGCGGCTGCGGCCTGCTATTTTTAGGCTGGGGAGAGTCCAATAACCATGGACCTCCCTAGTCTGAGAATATCAGACCCCAGCTGTCTGCTTTACCTTGGCTGGTGATCCAATTTTGGGGGGACCCCTACGTGTTTTTTTTTTTTTATTTATTTAATTTAAAATAACAGCGTGGGGTGCCCTCAGTTATGGATTACCAGCCAAGGTGAGGTTGCCAGCTGTGGTCTGCACGCTGCAGCCGTCTGCTTTACCCTAGCTGGCTACAAAACTAGGGGGAACCCTACGTCATTTTTTTTTTTCATTTTTTTGGCTAAATACAAAGCTAAGCACCCCTTAGTGCCACATGAAAGGCACCAAAGGGTGCAAAATTACAAAATGCAGGAGAGTGGGACATTATGTGTCTTTCTGCCATTATAATGACAGAAAAGACTGATATGAAGTGCACAAGCACAAGAAAATCACCAGAGCGCTCTACGCTGTGAAAAGCAGTAGAAAATGGCACTGGAGTGAACATGTGACCGCCTCATGTAGGATGAAGCTATGGATCCTGGGTAAATTTATGCATTTACCCTCCTTCAGCTTTTTTGAAGTACACAAAAAGAAACGGAAGGCACACGGATGACAAACAGATGACATACGGACCGTCTACGGAACGGAAACGGATGCCACACGGATGCACCCGTGAAAAAAAACGGACTGTTTTTTGCAGACCGCAAAAATGGATCGGTCGTGTTAATGTAGCCTTATTCTGATCTGCCGTTTATAAACAGCAGGCAGAAATAAGTGAATAGCGCCCCCCAGCATCAGAAAATCTCCGGGGTTTCAGGGCTAGCTGAGACCCTGGAGATCATGATTCAGGACGGTTTTTCCGGTCCCCGCTCACGTGATCACAGGTATACACCGTACACCGATTATCACGTTACAGTAAATGACAGCGCCGGTAAAAAATTATTTATCTCCCATCTGGCATGAACAAACATGATAAATCTCCTCCCCGGTCCCCTCCGGTCCCCCGGTGTCGCCAAAGTGCCACCCCTGATGCCCTCCCAGAAATCCAAGATGGCCACACGCACAGCAGCGCGCCGGCCGCATTCACCCTACTCCTCTGATTTCTGTCGCATGTGCCATGACACATGCGACAGAAAACTCCTCCCCAGGCCCTGCCAGGTCACCCCCTATAACCACACCGGTGTTTTCCGGTGTCCCACGGTACCTGTGCAGCGTTGATCCCCCGCGGCCCTCTCCTTCACAATAGACGCTGCCGCATGCACAGAGCGGCTGTCAGCTCAGCTTCCTGTGTTCAGACACAGTGAGTGGTGGTTATGCATCTGTAAGCTAAATGGGCGGCACGGTGGCTCAGTGGTTAGCACTGCAGTCTTGCAGTGCTGAGGTCCTGGGTTCAATTCTCACCAAGGACACCATTTGCAAGGAGTTTGTATGTTCTCCCCGTGTTTGCGTGGGTTTCCTCCGGGTACTCCGGTTTCCTCCCACACTCCAAAGACATACAGCGCTATGGAATTAATAACGCTATATAAATGAATAAATTATTATTATTACTGCAATGCCCTGCTCATGAGGTAAAGAACATAATTGATCAGGAGAGCTATACTACATTTCCAAATGGAGGGATTTGCTTTTACAGTTGCCCTGCTGAATGACTACCAAACATGAGAGTATGTTATACGCCACAAGAAAACACATCTAAATAGCGAGCTCTGTTGTTAAGTATTCCTTCAGCTGGATAACTGGACTTAAAGGGGTGTTCCATCTCCAAGATCCTATCCCCAATATATAGTAGGTGGAATAGCAATAATATTAGCAAATACCAATATTTGGAAATGTAGAATAGTTCTCCTGATTAGGCTTGCCCTTACCTCATGAGCAGGACATTGCAGCTTTGGTAGCAACCATTACGACATGGACTCTGCTGCTGTGGACCCAGGGAGAGTGAGTGCAGATTCATTGCACCCACAGTCCTCACATGAAGGGTCTGCACGTGTTAGGACCAGGATGATGGGTAGGCCCAGGAGGTGGATCCACTGGGCTGAGCACCCCACCGAGGGCAAGGTGCCCGGTAGCCGAAGCACTACGGGTAGCAGGACAGTCCGTTCAGAGGAGTGGGTGTAGAAGTCCCTGGGACCACGGAGTCTCTGAAGGTAGTCCAGGTGACGGAGCGCAGCGGAACGGGGAGGTCGGTCACCACACGGATCCAGGGATTGGAGATGGTAGGAACTGAGAAGATGGCGGACAGTCCGTTCAGGGTTCTGGAACCGTCAGGACCGGTTGGCGAGACAGGAGCGGCTCTACAAGACAGATAGGTAAGTACGAGATAATGGCACAGGGAGACCTGACTCCTAGCTAAGCAAAAACGAAGAAAAGGCCCCGCCCACTTGGAAAGAAACTTCCTATATACCCTGCACCTGAATCTTCAATATCCTGTTGGAGGACGCTGGCCCTTTAAGAGAGGGTCAATGACCGCGCGCGCCCTAATGCGCATGCGCGAGGCCCGGGTGCCAGAAGCCAGAGCAGGGAGCGGTGCACAGGAGGCAGGAGCGCTCAGCATCGCAGATGGGCGCCGGGACCGGGGACCGGGTTGCCTGGAGGACGCAGGTGAGGGAGCATGGAGGCCGTGGAGCGGGGGATGCCTGGCAAAGGAGCCGGGGAGCGTGGCAGGGGAGCCGGGGAGCGTGGCAGGGGAGCCGGGGAGCGTGGCAGGGGAGCCGGGGAGTGTGACAGCACTCTTAGAAAATGGGGGATACGTTCCCTGAGTGTCTCCCCCCCATATTCTAGACGGTCCAGAGTCGTCGTGGGACCCCTTTATTTTTTTTCTTACAATAAATTGGTGAAAGAGGGAATTTTTTGGGGACTGTTTTTTCAAATAAATTTCTTTTGTCGATTTTTTTTTGTTAGTACTGACAGTTTATGATGTTGGGTATCTAATAGACGCCATGACATCACAAACTGCTGGGCTTGATGTCAGGTGACCTTACAGCTAGTATCAACCCGATTTATTACCCCGTTTGCCACTGCACCAGGGCATGGGATGAGCTGGGGTGAAGCGCCAGGATTGGCGCATCTAGTGGATGCGCCACGTCTGGGGTGCCTGCGGCCTGCTATTTTTAGGCTGTGAAGGCCCAATAACTATGGACCTTCCCACCCTGAGAATACCAGACCACAGCTGTCCGCTTTGCCTTGGCTGGTGATCCCATTTGGGGGGGACCCTACTTTTTTTGTGTAATTATTAATATTTATAAAATAATTATAAAAACAAGAGCCTGGGGGGACCTCCACATTGGATCCCCAACCACGGTAAAGCTGCCAGCTGTGGTTTTCAGGCTACAGCCGTCTGCTTTACCCTAGCTGGCTATCAAAAATGGGGGGACCCAACGTCATTTTTTTTTTAACTATTTTTTAAATAGAAAAAATTAATGGGCTTCCCTGTATTTTGATTGCCAACCAAGGTAACGGCAGGCAGATGGGGGTGGCAACCCATAGCTTTCTGCTTTATCTGCGCTGAGAATCAAAAATACCGAGGAGCGCTACGTCATTTTTTTTAAAGATTTATTTTTACAGCACTGTGATGTTCAGCAATCAAAATACAGGGAAGCCCATTTTATTTTTAGTTATTTAAATAAATAATTAAAAAAAATATATATGGGCTCCCGCTGCATTTTTTGTATTGCTAGCTAAGGGTAATCCAAGCAGCTACTGGCTGCTAACCCCCACTGCTTGGTGTTACCTTCACTGGCAATGGAAAATCCAGGGAAGCATTTTTTATTTTTTTTGCTAAAAAACTACAAAAAAAGGACGTGAGCTTCGCCATATTTTTGTATGCTAGCCAGGTATAGCAGGCAGGTGCTGGAAGAGTTGGATACAGCGCCAGAAGATGGTGCTTCTATGAAAATGCCATTTTCTGAGGCGGCTGCAGACTGCAATTCGCAGCAGTGGGGCCCAGAAAGCTCAGGCCAACCTGTGCTGCGGATTCCAATCCCCAGCTGCCTAGTTGTACCTGGCTGGACGCAAAAATGGGGCGAAGCCTACGTCATTTGTTTTCTAATTATTTCATGAAATTCATGAAATAATAAAAAAAGGGCTTCCCTTTATTTTTGGTTCCCAGCCGGTTACAAATAGGCAACTGGGGGTTGGGGGCAGCCGTACCTGCCTGCTGTCCCAGGCTAGCATACAAAAATATGGCGAAGCCCACATAATTTTTTCAGGGGGCAAAAAACTTCTGCATACAGTCCTGGATGGAGTATGCTGAGCCTTGTAGTTCTGCAGCTGCTGTCTGTCTGTATGGAGAAGAGCAGACAGCAGCTGCAGAACTACAAGGCTCAGCATACTCCATCCAGGACTGTATGCAGAAGTTTTTTGCCCACCAAAAAAATTACGTGGGCTTCGCCATATTTTTGTATGCTAGCCAGGTACAGCAGGCAGCCACGGGCTGTCTCCAACCCCCAGTTGCCTATTTGTACCCGGCTGGAAACCAAAAATATAGGGAAGCCCTTTTTTTTAATTATTTCACTTATTTCATGAAATAATTAAAAAAAAAAACGACGTGAGCTTCGCTCCATTTTTGTGTCCAGCCGGGTACAACTAGGCAGCTGGGGATTGGAATCCGCAGCACAGGTTAGCCCGAGTTTTCTGGGCGCCTCTGCTGCGAATTGCAGTCCGCAGCCACCCCAGAAAATGGCGCTTTCATAGAAGCGCCATTATCTGGCGCTGTATCCAACTCTTCCAACAGCCCTGAAGTATTACCTGTTGGGTAATCATGAGTTAATACTGGCTTTGTTTTACTAGCTAGTATTAAGCCAGAGATTCTTAATGTCAGGCACGTTTGACCCAGCCATTAAGAATCTCCAATAAAGGGTTAAAAAAAAGACACCACACAAAGAAAAAATACTTTAATAGAAATAAATACACAGACACATTAGAGACTCCATCTTTATTACCCCCTGTCAGCCCTCCACGATCCATGGTCTTCTGTCTTTCTCGTTCAACAAATGCAGCTCTGCTCCATAACTGCTGAATGGGGGAAGACGCTGCTTCCCGTGCAGAAATCACTCTGTGATGGCTGCACGGAAAGAAGCTTGCAGCCTTCACGGAGTCAGAGATCAGTGCTGCTGGCTGCTGGCGGTGACAGACGCGTTACCATAGCAACAGGGCTCCGATCATGTGAATCCCGGAGCCGCGGTTAGCGGTGACGTCACCGCTAACTGCGTTGCTATGGCAACGGTGATCTCCGTTAATGACCGGCTGTGTCAGCTGGTCCCTAACGGAACGGGGAGTCGACCGTGTGCTACAGCATGTCGCCGGTACACGGTGATACACAAATGTGCACCGTGTACCGGAGAGATGCACTCGCAGGTCCTACATGACGCGTCATAGTCATGTGACCAGTCTGTAGCCAATGAGATAATAGCCACGTGACTGGTCACATGGCTATTTTGACATCACGATAGGTCCTGCATCACTGCTGGCAGTGCCGGTCACAGGGAGGATTCAGCGATCATCGGATGAAATAGCGGCAGGAGACAGAGTGCAGGAGGGATCGCGGGGACCGGTAAGTGTTATGGCAATGTTTATTAACTGTATGTGTACATTTATAATGCATTTTTATGTGTTTGTGATTGCCTCCCATTATAGCCTATTGGTTCGAGTTCGGTTCGTCAAACGTTCGACGAACCGAACTTGAACGGGACCTCCGTTCGGCGAACCGACCTCGAGCCGAACCGCGACCGGTTCGCTCATCTCTACTCATCACCCTGACAATCACCATTCTCCTCTTTCTGACCTGACATCCCATTACAGAATGCACGCGCCTCAGTTATCTGAGTCTCATCATAACCTCCACACTCTGGGATCAGAGTATGTTGATGAGCGTCTCGATTCTGCTTGGACCCTACTTCGTCCGGGCCTGGATCCAACTGTCAAAAATTTTCGGTATCAGTGCAGATTAGTGATTTGTGAACTCATAGAAATCCAGGATCAGTGGGACTAATCGAACTTAAAATAAATCCAGTTGCAGCCCGGAATTGATCCTGGATATCTGGCCTGATGGAGGGTCCTTATATAAGTCTATGGGGACCAGAACCTGAGGATTAAAAATGGTGGTAGAAGGGATAGGGAAATAGGAACAGGTATGCTATAATTACGGAGGCTTCTGTGTGGATGTAACTGCTCCTGCGGCTGCCCATTCACTTCCAGGGCCGCTCATTAGGTACATGCATATGCACTGCTTTCCCGGCCAACCGGCGTCTGAGATTTTTTGCAGTCAGACCCGTCCCCACCCTGAGTGGCAGTGTGTTAGCTGACTGCTTCCAATCACAGGTGCCATGTGCGTCTATCGTACAGTAAAACTAAATAAATTGGCATAGGGTCCCCAATATTATGATACTAGCACACACAAAGCATACGGCTACAGACTGCAGCCTCCAGCAGTATGCTTATCTTGGCTGTGTATCAAAATAAAAGGAAGCGCATGTGGCTTTTTTTTATAATTATTTAAATAATTTTACAAAAACTACATGCCAATTTTGATACTTAGCCATGATAAACTCCAAATGCAGGGGTCTGGTATTCTCAGGCTGGGAAAGCCCATGGTTATTAGACCCCCCAGCCCAAAAATAGCAGCCTGTAGCTGCCCGGGATTGTCACATCCATTAGATACAACAACCCGGTACTGTCCCCACAACTACATCAAAAATGTTTTTTGTGCATTTTTTTGCCAACAGATGCAGATTTGAGATTTGGTATTGAAATTTTACACCATATTCCTGCACCCAATCTACACCTCCTGGCAAGAAACCGCATCACTACCACATCAAATCTGCATATCTTAGCAAAAAAAACTGTTTTATGTCAGGAGATTCAGGTCTGTGAACTCAGTGAGAGTTTATTGAGCTCATCTGGGTTCAGGTTACCTGTAATCAGAGATGGAGGACCATGGGAACCTCCAGCTGTGATCGCAACTAACCTGAGTGATGTGTCACCACTCATCGTGGCTTAGTCTCTGCCTCAACAACACAGAATTTGGGCATGTTCCATGAATGCTCGCTGTGCCTTCAGTAATGTAGCAGAGCTATAGTCATCGTGGGACCTTGTGTGAATTGCATTGGACCTGCAGGGGTGTTTTTGGGTTTAATACAGTGTTGATAAAAGGGTTTTTTTTGTCTTTTATTTCAAATAAAGGATTTTTTTCGTGTTTGTGTTCATTAACTTTCCCTTACAGATTAGTTAGTAATGGGGAACATTACAAATCTGAGGGGTACTTTACACGTTGCGACATCGCTAGCATTGGCTAGCAATGCCGAGCGCGATAGTACCCGCTCCCGTCGCACATGCGATATGTGGTGCTTCACAAGCACATACCTGCCCGGCGACGTCGCTGTGACTGCCGAACTATCCCTCCTTCAAGGGGGAGGTGCGTTCGGCGTCACCCAGACGTCACTAATCGGCCGGCCAATAGAAGTGGAGGGGCGGAGATTAGCGGGACATAACATCCCGCCCACCTTCTCCCTTCCACATTGCCGTCGGGATGCAGGTAAGGAGATGTTTGTCGCTCCTGCGGGTTTACACACAGCGATGTGTGGAGCTGCAGGAACGACAAACAACATCGTACCTGCGGTCAACCCGACATTATGGAAATGAACGACGCTACACAGATCACCAATTTTCAACGCTTTTGCGATCGTTTATTATCGCACCTAGGATGTACACGTTGCGATGTCGCTACCGGCGCCGGATGTGCGTCACTAACGGCGTGACCCCCGACGATATTTTGGAAGTGATGTCGCAATGTGTAAAGTCCCCCTAGGGCTTAGTGGCAGCTATGAGCCTTTATTAACTCCTAATTACCCTGATTGCCACCGCAACACAGCAATCGGGAACAGCTGTGTAAAGTGCTGGGATTGTTGCATTTAATGGATGTGGTAATCCTGGGTGGCTTCAGACTGCTATTTTTAGGCTGGGGGGCTCCAAACAACCATGGGTCTCCCCAACCTCATAATACCAGCCCCCAGCTGTTGAGCTTTATCATGTATTGGTATCAAAATTGGGGGAAACTACACATGGTTTTTTTAAATTGTTTATTTAAATAATTAAAAGAAAAGCTACATATGGCTCCTCTTATTTTGATACACAGTCAAGATAAATGCACGGCTGGGGGCTGCAGCCTTTAGCCGTATGCTTTATGTGTGCTGATATTATAATATGGGGGGACTCTATGCCAATTTTTTTATTTATTTATTGCTACTGTATGATAGACCCATATACAGGGTCTGTGACAGGAAGCATCAGACACGCTGCCGCTCAACATGGGAGCGTCTGACTGCAACCAATCACAGACGCCAATGGCCAGGGAAAGCAGTGTATATGCAGGAGCCTAATGCGCGGCCCCAGTAGGGAATGTGTGGTTGCGGGAGCAGTTACAGCCATGCCACATGCTTGGTAAGTATAGCGCCACTGTCTTTATTGTTTTTGTCTTTATTTTTCCTTTATTATCCAAGTGCCGCACCCTCATTATTAGCCTGAATTCCCTGAGAACTCCAGGTCCAGCATCCGGATACTTTTGAAACCGCGCAGATCTGGACTTTTATAGTCCAGGTACGCCTATTACTAGTGCAGATGCTTTTCTCCTCTTCAGTCTGTGAATCTTTGGGGCAGACCTCTGATGCCCATGGGATAGAATGTTTGAAGAGCTCTGCAGATGCGCCCATGTGTGGTTCCCCACAGGCAGTTTGGTAGTTGGAGAGTTGTGACGTGGGGTGAAACAAATGAAATTGGGGTGGAAACACCGAGGAATGAACTGTGTCTGATGTTGAGGTGCAGGAAGAGGCGGAGAGGCCGCTTGCCATCTACTCTAGCACATGCTGTTTCTGGCCCTCATTTACAAGTTAAAGTGATGTGTGGCTGCCAAAAAAATGGAGTAGAGTAGCCCATCCAGTAACGGAAGTGGTTCTCAATTCTCTTGGGAAAGGCAAGACGGTGTTTTCTCAGTAGAGCTTTGACTAACCTTAGAATGTCCCCCACATACACTTCGACCACACCGCCTATTCCTCCTTCCTCCATTACCTCGTGATTTACCACTCATGTTTGATGTACCCTTCCCCATTGAAACAGATGTTTCACAACCCTAGGCCCACACCTGTGAGACACATAACACAAAAGTAAAACTTTGTATTTCTTGGCTAAGATGGCAATATTGAGATGGCCCACAGATGTAACCATACCTAGTTAGATAGTTCACTGGCAAATTTTTAGCAGGCACTGAAAAGTAACAATACCTAGTTAGTTGGATCACTGATGAATTTTTAGCAGCCACTCTACATTACCAATACCTGTTTAGATAGGCAAAAAGGCTGTGGAGGAGAAGCACAATAGGGTCTTACCAGGTAACAATTAGAGATGAGCCAGATGAGGATGTTCCTTCCTCGTTGCGATGGTTACCTGATACACATTCTGAAAATATAAATCACAGAAAAAATACTCCTAAAATTTATTTCGTTAAACTTTTATTGAATATCAATATATTGAAACGTGAAGTGAGGGGGGGGTGTGTTCAGAAAAATTTAAAATACCCTAAGGGTCTAAAGTACAATAAAAAATACAGTCTAGTGGACCAGCCAGCGGTATATCCCAGCAAATGGTGGGAAAGGCTTATATCGCTCCACCAGTCAACTTTACAAATGATGATACATCAATTTTTTAACATTCATTGCAGAAACATTTTTAATACACAATTATTATCATCCAGATCCAATAATTAACCATGCATTGAAAAAGAGACTTATATAATATGTAAATTTATAGATAGATTTGGTATATATCTCTCAAATACAGAAACTTTAACTATATGTATTATTGGTAGGACAGTGTAAGAAAATATAATTATAGAGTACTGTAGTAGGATAATATAAACATACAGTATTCTTTTTATGTAAAAAAAAAGCATAAACAAGTTAGCCCCAAGAAATATTACCCAACGCGTTTCACCTCCTTGGGTGGAGGTTCATCAGGGGTATAAATATTACATATGTTCCATAGTGTATCACACGTTGTAATATTTCAGATTAGATTCTCATTCTTCAAATAAAGATATTTTTACAATGTAATAGAATTCATCAGTGGGACCTCTTTTCCATTCATAAATATAGCCTCACAATGATGAAATATTTCACAACAGAGGGCTCTCAGCCCATAACCTATAGAATGAAAAAGAGAAAAATATTCTTTCACATATATAGAAAATTACACTTAGGGAGGAGCATGGGCCTTTAACAAGGGGGAGGAGTTTTTGGTATAAAAGGTGCCTGCATGCATGGTGGAAACACCAGACAATGCCTGATTTCTGACAGGAGAGGAGGACTTTTATCCACAGCCTTACATCCTTACAATCAGCAGAAGGTATGTAGTTTAAATCTCTGGCACAACTTTCCAATGTTATACAACAAAGTATTATCTTTTTGTGAGGTTGATCTAGTCCATTTTATTTATATTTCTTTCAGGGGACTTCTGTGGTTATTTAATTCCTCCATCCTTCTTTTGTCTCTTCTTATCAATATAAGAAGCAGACTTACTTCTGATGAAACATGCAGTAAGTTGATTGTGGTTTGTGTTAAATGGTTGTAATGTCATTTGAAGTATCTGGGGTATTTTTTATACCTCTCATTAGAGGCATACTATGGTGGCTGGTCCTCCCCTCCCCCCCTCCCCTCTCTTCTTTTATCTACTGTTGCATTTAAAAAGGGTCCTATGATTTCCCTTTTTTTTAGGTCACAGGAATGTTTTTCCTGAATGGATTTATAAAAACAACTGATTAACCATTAAAGGGTTCCCTGACCTGTGAGTAATAGTTTCTTGTTATATACCGAGGTCCTTATACACCTTATGGAGAATTTTGTAAGTGGCATAAGAGAATTTTCTATATATGTGAAAGAATATTTTTCTCTTTTTCATTCTATAGGTTATGGGCTGAGAGCCCTCTGTTGTGAAATATTTCATCAGAGTGAGGCTATATTTATGAATGGAAAAGAGGTCCCACTGATGAATTCTATTACATTGTAAAAATATCTTTATTTGAAGAATGAGAATCTAATCTGAAATATTACAACGTGTGATACACTATGGAACATATGTAATATTTATACCCCTAGGAGGCGAAATGCGTTGGGTAATATTTCTTGGGGCTAACTTGTTTATGCTTTTTTTGACAAAAAGAATACTGTATGTTTATATTATCCTACTACAGTACTCTATAATTATATTTTCTTACACTGTCCTACCAATAATACATATAGTTCAAGTTTCTGTATTTGAGAGATATATGCCAAATCTATCTATAAATTTACATATTATATAAGTCTCTTTTTCAATGCATGGTTAATTATTGGATCTGGATGATAATAATTGTGTATTAAAAATGTTTCTGCAATGAATGTTAAAAAATTGATGTATCATCATTTGTAAAGTTGACTGGTGGAGCGATATAAGCCTTTCCCACCATTTGCTGGGATATACCGCTGGATGGTCCACTAGACTATTTTTTATTGTACTTTAGACCCTTAGGGTGTTTTATATTTTTCTGAACACCCCCCCTCACTTCATGTTTCAATATATTGATATTCAATAAAAGTTTAACGAAAAAAAATTTAGGAGTATTTTTTCTGTGATTTATATTTTCAAGTTACTCCCCTTTGATCATTTTTTCTGTGATTTGCATGATACACATCCTGTAGCAGCGAACTACGTGTATCGGGTAACCATCGCGACGAGAGAGGAACTTCCTCTGTCAGATGCTACTCAAAGGTAGTGCGCTGGCCAATCAGAGGCAAGCGGCTCCTGCCTTTGACGTCAGCGTGCTGGCAGCGTAAGCTCTGGGGCATCGGTCACATGGTTACCCGATACACATCTTGTACCGGCGAACTGCAAGTCCCAGGAGGCCGGCGATGGAACGGAAGGTAAGGTGAGCATAATGTGTGTGTGTTCTTGTATGTTTGTGTATGTTTGTGTATGTTTGTGTGTGTTTGTGTGTGTTTGTGCATGTGTGGAATGGCACAATAGGGGACCAGGATGGGACATGTAACAAGTTGTGGAACGAATTGTCTGCATTGCAACGATTTCCTATAGGAAATCTTGCTTTGCTGAATGAGTAACTTGGTTAACAAGCACACTCCCAGAACGGATTGTTCTCGTTAACCAAGGTTCCACTGTATTAACATTGAATGACAGTATTACTGTGAAACATCAGTTACGCTTTTGGTGATCGAACCGTTATCGAACATAACCTCGAACTGTCGAACGTGAAGCTAATTGTTCGTTTTCGTTGTACGACTCGAACATTGCCTAAGACAGGTCGAATTTGAGATTGAAAATAGACCAAATCCAGAGAGTAAGGGTACTCAATATAGAAAAACCAAACCATAAATAATACCCATAAAACCAATTATATTTATTATAATATTTAAAAGTCACATAGGACAATCAACCAAAACAACCACACAGTATGTGTGTAGTACGAAAAATACACACTTGGTGAAGAGGTGTAAGGAAAATAGTAGAGGGGCCTAAGGTGGATATACTAAGGATGATTTGATTTGGATACCAGAGGTACTGTCTATCCCTCTTCTCGATCCTACCTAGCAATGGGGCTTTAAGCACCCTAGTTTAGTGGTGCCCCCATTCCACGTCGGCTTGCCCTCTGTTCCTGTCTGCCTCAAATATTCCACCACCAGTAATCAAGGAAAGTGCAAGTGCAAATAGATACAGCACATGTATACCAGGCACACGTCCACTTTACGATTGGGTTTGGGAAAGAAAAACCTGTCACTCTTGGAGTTTTAACATATAGCTCCAAAAGAGTACAGGAGAATTCTAGAACCAACTCCTCAATCATGCATAGAGAGGTTCCGAAAATACAAAAGTGCAATCCAGATAAAAAATATTAGACTCAAAGGTCTGACAAGATATGGATTGTACCTAAATACAGATATGGATGAACCAAATACAGTCACAAATAGATAGTCAATATACAGTAGTGACTAATGAGAAACAACCATCTAATCCTTGTAGTCCTGGAGGACTACCAATGAATAGTAGGGTGAAGTAACCCAATTCTCCCAATCTTCATATGGGTGAATGTGCTGTGTGCAGCACACAGCGACAAGATATCCATCTGCTGCACTCAGGTTATCTAACCAGCTGGGACACAATAAACGGACATACGGGATCCCTTGGGTGGCTATTCTGAACAACTGGGAAGCGATTCAGCTCCCAGCTGTTATGACTTGAACTCCTGATGAACCCCAAATTACAAGTGGGGGGGAAATGCATAGGGTTAAAGGTTTTTAACCAGACACATGCTACTTATATATGAAGATTGAGAGAATTGGGATACCTAACCATCTAATCCTTGTAGTCCTGGAGGACTACCAATGAATAGTAGGGTGGTTTCTCATTAGTCACTACTGTATATAGATTGTTTGTGACTGTATTTTGATCATCCATATCTGTATTTAGGTACAATCCATATCTTGTCAGACCTTTGAGTCTAATATTTTTTATCTGGATTGCACTTTTGTATTTTCGGAACCTCTCTATGCATGATTGAGGAGTTGGTTCTAGAATTCTCCTGTACTCTTTTGGAGCTATATGTTAAAACTCCAAGAGTGACAGGTTTTTCTTTCCCAAACCCAATCGTAAAGTGGACGTGTGCCTGGTATACATGTGCTGTATCTATTTGCACTTGCACGTTCCTTGATTACTGGTGGTGGAATATTTGAGGCAGACAGGAACAGAGAGGGTGAGCCAACGTGGAATGGGGGCACCACTAAACTAGGGTGCTTAAAGCCCCATTGTTAGGTAGGATCGAGAAGAGGGATAGACAGTACCTCTGGTATCCAAATCAAATCATCCTTAGTATATTCACCTTAGGCCCCTCTACTATTTTCCTTACACCTCTTCACCAAGTCTGTATTTTTCACACTACACACATACTGTTTAGTTGTTTTGGTTGATTGTCCTATGTGACTTTTAAATATTATAATAAATAAAATTGGTTTTATGGGTATTTATGGTTTGGTTTTTCGAATTTGAGATTGGCAAACAGTTTGATTCGAACACGGCTCATCTCTAGTAACAATAAGATAAAAAGGAAGTGAGTACTAACCTATGGCGGTTGTGCCAGTCATAACCCCTATAATGGCTTAGAAATTGAGTGGATCAGCTGCAGTCCCAAGTAGAGATGAGCGAACCGGTCCCGGTTCGGCTCGAGGCCGGTTCGCCGAACGGGGGTCCCGTTCGAGTTCGGCTCGTCGAACGTTCGACGAACCGAACTCGAGCCAATAGGCTATAATGGGAGGCAATCACAAACACATAAAATTGCATTATAAATGTACACAAACAGTTAATAAACATTGCCATAAAACTTACCGGTCCCCGCGATCCCTTCTGCACTCTGTCTCCTGCCGCTATTCCATCCGATGATCGCTTAATCCTCCCGGTGACCTGCACTGCCAGCAGAGATGCAGGACCTATCGTGACGTCAAAATAGCCATGTGACCAGTCACGTGGCTATTATCTCATTGGCTACAGACTGGTCACATGACTATGACACGTCATGTAGGACCTGCGAGTGCATCTCTCCGGTACACGGTGCACATATGTGTATCGCCGTGTACCGGCGACATGCTCTAGCACACGGTCGACTCCCCGTTCCGTTAGGGACCGGCTGACACAGCCGGTCATTAACGGAGATCACCATTGCCATAGCAACGCAGTTAGCGGTGACGTCACCGCTAACCGCGGCTCCGAGAGCACCGTTGCTATGGTAACGCGTCTGTCAGCGTTACCGCTGTTACCGCTGACAGCCAGCACTGATCACTCACGGAGTGAAGGCTGCACGCTGCTGCACGATTGTAGTGAGGATTGTAGTGAGGATGAGGTTCCCCAGCCCCAAGTGATGAGCTGGTGCACCTCATCCTTCCTCACTACAATCGTCACTACTACTACACTAGTGATGATTGTAGTGAGGATGAGATGCCCCAGCCCCAAGTGATGGGCTGGTGAACCTCATCCTCACTACAATCGTCACTACTACTACACTAGAAAGAAAGAAGACAGAAGAACAGGATCGTGGAGGGGTGACAGGGGGTAATAAAGATGGAGTCTCTAATGTGTCTGTGTATTTATTTCTATTAAAGTATTTTTTCTCTGTGTGGTGTCTTTTTTTAACCCTTTATTGGAGATTCTTAATGGCCAGGTCAAACGTGCCTGACATTAAGAATCTCTGGCTTAATACTGGCTAGTAAAACAAAGCCAGTATTAACTCATGATTACCCAACAAGCCACCCGGCTCCAGGGCTGTTGGAAGAGTTGGATACAGCGCCAGATGATGGCGCTTCTATGAGAGCGCCATTTTCTGGGGCGGCTGCGGACTGCAATTCGCAGCAGAGGCGCCCAGAAACCTCGGGCTAACCTGTGCTGCGGATTCCAATCCCCAGCTGCCTAGTTGTACCCGGCTGGACACAAAAATGGGGCGAAGCCCACGTCATTTGTTTTTTAATTATTTCATGAAATAAGTGAAATAATTAAAAAAAACGGGCTTCCCTATATTTTTGGTTCCCAGCCGGGTACAAATAGGCAACTGGGGGTTGGAGGCAGCCCGTGGCTGCCTGCTGTACCTGGCTAGCATACAAAAATATGGCGAAGCCCACGTCATTTTTTTGGTGGGCAAAAAAATTCTGCATACAGTCCTGGATGGAGTATGCTGAGCCTTGTAGTTCTGCAGCTGCTGTCTGCTCTTCTCCATACAGATAGACAGCAGCTGCAGAACTACAAGGCTCAGCATACTTCATCCAGGACTGTATGTAGAAGTTTTTTGCCCCCTGAAAAAATTATGTGGGCTTCGCCATATTTTTGTATGCTAGCCAGGTACAGCAGGCAGGTACGGCTGCCCCCAACCCCCAGTTGCCTATTTGTACCCGGCTGGGAACCAAAAATAAAGGGAAGACCTTTTTTTATTATTTCATGAATTTCATGAAATAATTAGAAAACAAATGACGTAGGTTTCGCCCCATTTTTGTGTCCAGCCAGGTACAACTAGGCAGCTGGGGATTGGAATCCGCAGCACAGGTTGGCCTGAGCTTTCTAGGCCCCACTGCTGCGAATTGCAGTCTGCAGCCGCCTCAGAAAATGGCATTTTCATAGAAGCGCCATATTCTGGCGCTGTATCCAACTCTTCCAGCACCTGCCTGCTATACCTGGCTAGCATACAAAAATATGGCGAAACTCACGTCCTTTTTTTGTAGTTTTTTGGCAAAAAAAATAAAAAATGCTTCCCTGGATTTTCCATTGCCAGTGAAGGTAACACCAAGCAGTGGGGGTTAGCAGCCAGTAGCTGCTTGGATTACCCTTAGCTAGCAATACAAAAAATGCAGCGGGAGCCCATATATATTTTTTTTTAATTATTTATTTAAATAACTAAAAATAAAATGGGCTTCCCTGTATTTTGATTGCTGGACATCACAGTGCTGTAAAAATAAATCTTTAAAAAAATGACGTAGCGCTCCGCGGTATTTTTGATTCTCAGCGCAGATAAAGCAGACAGCTATGGGTTGCCACCCCCATCTGCCTGCCGTTACCTTGGTTGGCAATCAAAATACAGGGAAGCCCATTCATTTTTTCTATTTAAAAAATAGTTAAAAAAAAAAATGACGTTGGGTCCCCCCATTTTTGATAGCCAGCTACGGTAAAGCAGACGGCTGTAGCCTGAAAACCACAGCTGGCAGCTTTACCGTGGTTGGGGATCCAATGTGGAGGTCCCCTCAGGCTCTTTTTTATAATTATTTTATAAATATTAATAATTACACAATAAAAGTAGGGTCCCTCCCAAATTGGATCACCAGCCAAGGTAAAGCGGACAGCTGTGGTCTGGTATTCTCAGGGTGGGAAAGTCCATAGTTATTGGGCCTTCACAGCCTAAAAATAGCAGGCCGCAGGCACCCCAGACGTGGCGCATCCACTAGATGCGCCAATCCTGGCGCTTCACCCCAGCTCATCCCGTGCCCTGGTGCAGTGGCAAACGGGGTAATAAATCGGGTTGATACTAGCTGTAAAGTAACCTGAGATCAAGCCCAGCAGTTTGTGATGTCATGGCGTCTATTAGATACTCAACATCATAAACTGTCAGTACTAACAAAAAAAAAAAATCGACAAAAGAAATTTATTTGAAAAAACAGTCCCCAAAACATTTCCTCTTTCACCAATTTATTGTAAGAAAAAAAATAAAGGGGTCCCACGACGACTCTGGACCGTCTAGAATATGGGGGGGAGACACTCAGGGAACGTATCCCCCATTTTCTAGGAGTGCGGACCCTTCATGTGAGGAGTGTGGGTGCAATGAATCTGCACTCACTCTTCTCGGGTCCACAGCAGCAGAGTCCATGTCGTAATGGTTGCTACCAAAGCTGCAATGCCCTGCTCATGAGGTAAGGGCATGCCTAATCAGGAGAACTACTGTAGAGGAAGCTCTGCTCACTGGTATATAGGTGCTCAGAGGTAATAATAGATAAAATTAGGGAGTAACCTCGGCACTTTAAATCTCCCAGACTAAGTCAGTAAGTCATAACGGATAGTAATGCAAAATCACTCTTTATTGGTCCGTATTAAGAAAAAAAATGTTTTCATAAGCATATATGTTTTTGTCCAAAACAAGTTACAAATGACGTTTCGGCCTGAGCCTTCGTCAGATTGGACTTATCTGCATGTAATTATGAAAAATGACAATAATCAGTATCACATAAGAGTGAGAGAACAATAACATAAACTCGAACAATGTAGCGGTACAATTGGGATGCAGCAAAAAAATTGCAACACAGCAAGAAATGAAACACATGATACAAATGTCATAATACAGTACAAGGACAATATAGTAATGACAAATATGGGGTCAGTGTAGGCTTAGACAGCTCTGGTACGAAAGAGATGTCAATCATAAAGTAACATGTGCAGTAGGTGTAGAGCTACAGTGTGCATGGCAGAGCTAATGGGTAGACCGACCATAGAAAAAGAACGGAGAAAAAGTGAAGAAAAAGTGGAGAAAAAAGTGGAGAAAAAAGTGGAGAAAAAAGTGGAGAAAAAAGTGGAGAAAAAGTGGAGAAAAAGTGGAGAAAAAGTGGAGAAAAAGTGGAGAAAAAGTGGAGAAAAAGTGGAGAAAAAGTGGAGAAAAAGTGGAGAAAAAGTGGAGAAAAAGTGGAGAAAAAGTGGAGAAAAAGTGGAGAAAAAGTGGAGAAAAAGTGGAGAAAAAGTGGAGAAAAAGTGGAAAAAAAGTGGAAAAAAAATGGAGAAAAAGTGGAGAAAGTGGAGAAAAAATGGAGAAAAAGTGGAGCACCCTTTGGTGCCTTTCATGTGGCACTAAGGGGTGCTTAGCTTTGTATTTAGCCAAAAAAATGAAAAAAAAAAATGACGTAGGGTTCCCCCTAGTTTTGTAGCCAGCTAGGGTAAAGCAGACGGCTGCAGCCTGCAGACCACAGCTGGCAACCTCACCTTGGCTGGTAATCCAAAACTGAGGGCACCCCACGCTGTTATTTTAAATTAAATAAATAATTTAAAAAAAAAACCACGTAGGGGTCCCCCAAAATTGGATCACCAGCCAAGGTAAAGCAGACAGCTGGGGCCTGATATTCTCAGACTAGGGAGGTCCATGGTTATTGGACTCTCCCCAGCCTAAAAATAGCAGGCCGCAGCCGCCCCAGAAGTGGCGCATACATTAGATGCGCCAATCCTGGTGCTTCGCCCCAGCTCATCCCGCGCCCTGGTGCGGTGGCAAACGGGGTAATATATGGGGTTAATACCAGATGTGTAAGTCACCTGGCATCAAGCCCTGGGGTTGGTGAGGTCAGGCGTCTATCAGATACCCGACATCACCAACCCAGTCAGTAATAAAAAAAATAGACGACAAACACATTTTTATTTGAAAAAACACTCCCCAAAACATTCCCTCTTGAACCAATTTATTAGAATGAAAAACAAATCCAGGTCTGGTGTAATCCAAGGGGTTGCCATGACGATCCACACTGTCCCAGTCAATGAAGAGCAGGATGTTCCCCATTGGCTGGGAGAGCAATGCAGTGACCTGAGCTAACATCAATGGGTCAGCCCAGGTCACTGCAGGGCATGACAAGTGCTGCTGTCAGCGAGGTACATTACCTGCGCTGATCTCCAGCACACTGACAGCCCCTGTCACTGAGCTCAATGACCGGCTTCACACCAAGTATCGCGAGAGGTCCGTGACGTCACCGCTAGTCAGTCTCGGGTTGGAAGCGAGAGGTGATGTGACAAGCGGCGGCCATGGAGGACAGTGACAGCGCTGAGGTCGGGATGGCGGGACTTCATCACCGCATGTAAGCCGAGCGGGGGGGGGGGGTGCGTGTGTGTGTGTGCGTGTGTGTGTGTGTGTATGTATGTGTACATGCCGCGGGCAGGAGGGGGCGGAGCGAGCTGAGCGGGGAAGTGTGGGCTTCCTGCACGTAACTAAGATAAACATCGGGTTACTAACCAAAGCGCTTTGCTTGGATACCCGATGTTTATCTTGGTTACCAGCTTCTGGCAGGCTGCCAGCGATGGCTCCTGCACACTGTAGCTGTAAAAAGCCCTGCTTTTTGCTGCTAGAACCGTTCTCGAACATATCTAGAACTATCGAGCTTTTGCAAAAAGCTCGAGTTCTAGTTCGATCTCGAACAGCCCCCAAAATCACTCGAGCTTAGAACTGGAGAACCTCGAACCGCGAACCGCGCTCAACTCTAGTCCCAAGATGAACGTGAAATTTGCAGAGAAGAAACTGGTATTTTAGCAGCGCTATCACCACATTGGAACGTATTGATAATTTATGTCTTTTATTCTGTATGCTCAGGTCAATGCGTTTCAGAGATCACAGCCCCCTTCATCAGGACAAGCAAAGCACATAAACAGGATCTTCTTTATGTTCTTTGCTTCTGCTAATGAAGGGGGCTGCGATCCCTGAAACGCGTTGACCTGAGCATACAGAATAAAAGACATAAATTATCAATACGTTCCGATGTGGTGATATAGCGCGGCTGAAATACCTGTTTCTTCTCTGCAATTTCAAATACCTATTAAGATGGTTCACTGGCAAGTTTTTAGGAGCCACTAATAAGTACCAATACCTAGTTAGATGGTTCACTGGAAATTTTTTAGCAGGCATTCAAAAGTACCAATACCTATTTAGATGGTTTACTGGCAAATTTTTAGCAGGCCCTAAAAAGTACCAATACCTACTTAGATAGTTTGCTGGCAATTTTTTAGCAGGCAATCTATAGTACCAATACCTATTTAGATGGTTCTCTGGCAACTTTTTAGCAGGCACTCACAAGTAGCAATCCATTTTACATCATGAAATGCTGATTGGTGCCACACATCTTTCCCTACACTGCACATCCCTATTCTACATTATCACTCTATCTATCTCAACAACCTATGACTAAACCCCATCTAAGCTGATTGTCTAACAGCAGCGACGGTAGCACCATCCCTAAGCGTTAGAAATCACAAAATTGTGCCATTGCCACATGTCCACATTTTATATGCAGTGGGACATATGGATTAAGAAAAAGACTGAGGGCACAGCCTACTTTTCTAAAATGAACAGGTGCAAACTGAACATGAAACATAGTAACACAAAAGGAGACATTTGCACTCTGTAGTGCTAAGATATGTATAACAATGATTATGGGAATATATGCATGCATTACTGCTATGAATATGAAAAACATGCACAAATTTAGATACTTAGCACACAAAAATGGCCCATTTTATGGGAGCCCAACAGCTAACTGCAAGTCGACTGCTTTTTGTTGGTATTCCTATCAAACTAATGCTTATTTTTAGGTTAAAAAAACCTAAAATTTATGGGCACACAGGAGCCTGCAAATGAAAAGTAAAATAACCTAAGGCTGGAGATAAGGAGTGCCCAATCAGAAGACATGATCCCCGTAATCTAAGAAAAAGACTGATGGCAAGTCCTACCTTTCTAATGTGAACAAATATAAACTGATCATGAAACACAGTAACAAAAAGAAGACAGTTTCACTATGTAGTGTTAAGATATCTGTAACAATGATGATGGGTATATAGAAATGCATTATTGCTGTGAATAACATGGACGTGTGACTTAGACGACCAAGAACACAAGCCCTTGTGTGTGAACCTTGTGGATGTTTTCTGTGCCAGGAACATCCACAAATAAAGTTAAGGGAAAAAAAAATTGTGCCGCTCCTCTAACCTTTCCCCACCTCTTCCCTTCAGTAAACACATCCCCCTGTTCATCATACAGCACCACAATCCTATCCACAAGCATAATATGTTATTAGAAATACATTTTGGAAACCACAGTAGCCGATCATTACTGACTTTTTACAAAAATCCTCAGGCATCCAACCAAACAGAGAAAGGCTTGTAGCGAATTTGAAACTGGTGAACAGAACAAGTTTGCTCATGTCTACTCATCTCCAGACATTAAGCCTCGGGGGTGGAGGTGATGATGATGAGACTCGGATATCTGTGGCGCATGCCTACTGTACTGTGATGTCAGGGCAGGAAGAAGAGGAGGGTGACTGTCAGGGTGATTAGTGGGACAACAGAGAAGAGGACGATGAGGTTCTAGATCCCACTTGGTGTGAACCCAGAAGCACGCAGCTGAGTAGCTTAGCAGAGGAGGTGGAGGAGGATGACAAGGAGGTTATGTTGCCAATTCCCACACAAACATGTAGTGATGCAACCACGACAAGCACTGCATCCTCAGCCACAATTTTGGCTGAGACCACAAAGGATCACCCAACTCTTGTTGTTTGCTAACTATGCAAACAATGACTCAGTAGTAGCAAAAATTCCAATGATTTGACTACTACATGCATGAACCGGCACATGCTCTACCAACATACATTACTCTGGCAAGCTTACTGTGCTAAAATGTGGCTTTGCAGGCCTCCCCACCCATCGGCTACCACATGAACCATGTCTGCTTCTTATTCCTCCTCTGTTACCATCAAAACTCTTCTCATACAGGTTTCTGGCCGCAGAACCTCCACTTGGTTACCCGTTATAGTCGAGGTGAGTGAGAGCCCATCAGCTATTATGGAAGTGGACTTGCCTCGTGTTTTTGACCAATGTCAGACACCGAGCACACCCCACCTTTCTTACTCCACCATAACATCTCCGCCTACACCTCCCTCACTGTCCACCAGTTTGCCATGTACACCCTACTCCACCCTCTCTCAACAAAGCAGCCAGCCCTCGGTCCCACAGTTGTGGTCACATGAATGATTATTTCCTCCTACACATGGCAAAGCTTAGAGATTGAACTTCACCATATCAAAACTGTTGGCCACGGATATGCTGACTTTCTGCCTAGTATATACAGACTTTTCCAAAACCTGATGGCCATACAGTACCAGGTGCCAAACCGCCATTAATTCTATATTAAATCTGTGCCTGTGCTACACCAGCATGTTACAGACATCACTCATTTCTTGAAAAACTCTGTGTCTGTGTGCATTTCACCACTGACACCTGGACGAGCAAGCATGTCCATGGGTGTTACATCTCACAGACTGGGCACTGAGTAACTGTGGTGGCTGGGGGGCAGGTGGTCAGGGGACTGCTCCACAAGTCTTGAAATTCCCAATGCTTGTGGGACAAACCTCTATATCTACCACTTCCTCCACTGCTTCTTTCACCTCCTCTAGGGCCACCACATGTGCCCTTAATGTAACATGTGTTCCAACTGTGCAGAAAGAATCCCTCACACCTATGTACAGCACAGATAGGGCTCACCACAATCAGGCAGTGTTGACTTTAAATTGCATTGGAGAATGTAGTCATACAGCAGAAGAGTTGTAGACTGCTATCCAGGCTCGGTTTGAGCAATGGCTGTCTCCACTGAATCCGGAGCCAGGGAAGGCCATGTGCGACAACTATGCAAACCTGGTGGAGGCCCTGATGCCGAGGTAACGTGACACACGTGCCTTGCATGGCTCACATCTCTAAACTGGTTATACAGCAATTTATAGGTTATTATCCCACCATGGATGCATTGCTACAAAAGGCACGGTCGCTGTGTGGTCACTTCCACCAGTCACACACCATGGCTAATCTAATTTCATCGCTACAGAGTTTTTTTTGCCTACTGTAATGTGCAGACACAGTTGAAGTTCACTCTTCACAAGTTGCAGGAACTGTGGCAGCAGTGACAAGCCCGGTGGCAGTATGTCATGGTGCATAGCCTGGGCCAACAGAGTCCGGTCATGGGGCAAATCATGCTTGCGGAGTGACCACAGTTTAAGAACCTCTGCACAGATTCGAAATGGCTACTAAGATGGTTAGCGTTGACTGTGTATCGATATCAGCCTCACTATTTCATCTAATTGCTGGAGCACACTTTGAATAGTCTAAGGGAGGAGGTGATGGTCCCAGAAGAAGAGGAGGAAGTGAAGGTGCAGGAGCCAAGGAACAAATGGAGAATGACGAAGAGAAATAAGTGATGGGCGCGCAACAGTCAAGAGATGAAGAAAATATATATCTCCTCTCTGTTTTTCAAGGTTGGTAGGAGGGGAAAAAGTAAGCAAGCTTGAGTGTTACCCAACACTATCACACCATAATCTTGGACCTCATGGAAGCATTCGACACATGAGTGCCTTCATGCTGCATTATCTGCAACATGATTCCCAAATTATTAGAATTAGAAATAGTGCTGCCTACTGGGTTGCAACTCTGTTAGATCCCTTGAAAAGTAACATGCACATGCTGGAGTATCGAAACCAACTTGTACACAATCTTAAGAGTGGTTTCTCCAAGTCAGCAATGAAGTACACAATGTGCATCACTGTTCTAGACGTCCAACTCCAGGAACGTCAAGTCATCATCGTTGAAACATTAGCAGCAGTAGTTTAAGTGGAAAAAGCAATTTCTGTGAGTTGCTTTTTTTTAGACCTTGCGGTGCACCAGCAGTATAGAATACAACTCTGACACATAGTCAATGACTGGAGAAGATGGTGCTGGAATATCTACAGCTCAATATTGATGCCATCGGGGGGTTGGACTCTTTTGCATTTTGATCTTCAAAAATGAAAGAGTGGCCTGAGCTCGCCAGTCATGCCTTGTTGGTTTGTCATCCCTGTCAGCCAATGTTCTGGCAGAACTTGTCTTTAGTGCTACTGGGGGTGTCCTAAGACATCCACTATCATGGGGCCGATGATACCCAGTCTTGATTTTCAGTTGTGGCATCAGGATGTGACTCCAGCAGCAGCATATCATTGTCCTTCTACGTCACAACACCAATTAACTAAAAACCATGACTACTTGCTTTTCAATCTCTTTGTAGTTCAGCCTCCTGAATAAGGATAGGTGATCACATCCCACCCCCTTAAACATTTATTACATGAATTCAAAGTATGCAAAGGAGTATGGAAGTCCAGACTCCAGCCAGTCTCCAGACAAATTTTTCATCAGGGAGGTCCCCTCCAGAGGGGAACAATATACACAGAACCATCCACCAGATAAAGCACAATGAATATTACTGGACACTTGATTACATTATGGTTCATGGAAACAGGCTGGGGCTGACACGCTGTTACACAGAGGTTTACCAAATTACCAAATTCATGGGACCAGAGAGCTCTAAGTGGCAGCACCCAAGCTATTAGAAGCTATACATATTATTATTGATCAATCCCACAAGAGATACCATAGCATGGATGAATGTTTGGGATCCTTATGTTTAAATAGGACTTAGTAGAGACACTGGGAAGTATCAACTAAAAAACTATTGGGCATGACCAAAGTTCATGTTCAAAAACGCATCAAAGCACCAATTCTTCTAGGTGTACTTACAAGTGCTTCTCAATAAATTAGAATATCATCAAAAAGTTAATTTATTTCAGTTATTCAATACAAAAAGTAAACACATTATATAGAGTCATTACAAACAGTGATCTATTTCAAGGGTTTATTTCTGTTAGTGTTGATGATTATGGCTTCAAGGTAATGAAAACCCAAAGGTGTATAACAATTTTTTTCTGCCAGTTTAGTTAAAGTGTGAGTCATTTGTGACCCCTTCCACTGTGTGATTAACACTTCACAGAGAATCTGTTTTTTGTCTTCATTTTATTTTGCTTTTAATCTTAAATATTTATAGCACATCACAAAAGCAACTACACCCCTTATATTTTTATAAATATTTTCTTATAATTTTTCATGGGACAACATGAACATGGGAAGATATCACACTGATACAATGTATAATAGTCAGTGTACAGCTTGCATAAGTGTAAATCTGGTGTGCTCTCTAAATAACTCAAGACAGCCATTAATGTGTAAACCGCTGTAAACAAAATGAGTACACCTCTAAGTGAAAATGGCCAAATTGGGCTCAGTTAGCTATTTTCCCTCCCCAAGCGTGAATGGGGAGCAGGTGTGTTAAATTTGGTTTTGTTGCTCGACACTCTCATATACTGGACACTGGAAGTTCAACATGGCACCTCATGGCAATGAATTCTCTGAATATCTAAATTTATCTAAATTTACTTAAATATGGCCTAGGTTATAAGAAGATTGCCAACACCCTGAAAGTAAGCTACAGCATGGCGGTCAAGACCATAGAGAGTTTTAACGAGACAGGTTCCACCGAGAACAGGTTAGGGCTAATCAAAGAAGTTGTGTACACATACTCGGCAACATATTCAGAGATTGTCTTTTCAAAATAGACTTGAGTGCTACCAGCATTGCTGAAGAGAAGAAAGGGTGAGCTGGTCAGCTTGTCAGTGCTTAGACCATATGCTGCACACTAAGCAAAAATACATAAATAACCCAGTCCATATTACAAAATCTTATATGAAGAGTCACCAACAAAACAGCAAATTCCTACAAAATACCTCCATGGTTCATTATAATGTAGTCAAATACAATATCAGTCTGTATAGTTAATTAGTAAAATTTCTTTATTCCATACAAAGTATTAAAGGGATACAAAAGGACAGAACAAGGTGCAAACGTGCATATATAAAACTGCAATAATACAGGGAGGTGTGTCTAGAGGGTCAGAGCCTAGAGCAGGGGTGGGCAATTAATTTTCCCATGGGGCCGCATGAGAAATTGGGATGGTTTTAGAGGGCCGTACTAATATAATTAACACGGTTCTACATACATTATATATATATATATGTAGATTCATGCATATATACTGTGCGTGTATAATATATATACACATACACACAATGTATACATACACACACAATCCCCATATACTACATCACTACACCCACCACATACTACACCTGTAATATACATCACTATACACTACACCTGTAATAAACTACACCTCTATATACTATACCACTATATACTACATCACTACACCCCTATATACACCTGTAATATGCTACATCACTATATACTACACCTGCAATTAACTGCAGCACATCACTATATACTACACCTGTGATAACCTACATCACTACACCCCTATATACTACACTTGTATTATACTACACCCCTATTTACTACACCTGTATTATACTACACTCCTATATACTACACCTGTATTATACTACACTCCTATATACTACACCTGTATTATACTACACCCCTATATACTACACCTGTATTATACTACACTCCTATATACTACACCTGTATTATACTACACCACTACACCCCTATAAACACCTGTATTATACTACACCACTACATCCCATATACACCTGTAATACACTACACCACTACACCCCTATATACACCTGTAATATACTACACCCCTATATACACCTGTATTATACTACACTCCTATATACTACACCTGTATTATACTACACCACTACACCCCTATAAACACCTGTATTATACTATACCACTACACCCCATATACACCTGTAATATACTACACCACTACACCCCTATATACACCTGTAATATACTACACCCCTATATACACCTGTATTATACTACACTCCTATATACTACACCTGTATTATACTACACCACTACACCCCTATAAACACCTGTAATATACTACACCACTACACCCCTATATACACCTGTAATATACTACACCCCTATATACACCTGTATTATACTACACTCCTATATACTACACCTGTATTATACTACACCACTACACCCCTATAAACACCTGTATTATACTACACCACTACACCCCATATACACCTGTAATATACTACACCACTACACCCCTATATACACCTGTAATATACTACACCCCTATATACACCTGTATTATACTACACTCCTGTATACTACACCTGTATTATACTACACCACTACACCCCTATAAACACCTGTATTATACTATACCACTACACCCCATATACACCTGTAATATACTACACCACTACACCCCTATATACACCTGTAATATACTACACCCCTATATACACCTGTATTATACTACACTCCTATATACTACACCTGTATTATACTACACCACTACACCCCTATAAACACCTGTATTATACTACACCACTACACCCCATATACACCTGTAATATACTACACCACTACACCCCTATATACACCTGTAATATACTACACCCCTATATACACCTGTATTATACTACACTCCTATATACTACACCTGTTTTATACTACACCCCTATAAACACCTGTATTATACTACACCACTACACCCCATATACACCTGTAATATACTACACCACTACACCCTTATATACACCTGTATTATACTACACCACTACACCCCATATACACCTGTATTATACTACACCACTACACCCCTATATACACCTGTATTATACTACACCACTACACCCCATATATAGCTGTAATATACTACACCACTACACCCCTATATACACCTGTAATATACTACATCCACTACACCCCTACACCCCATATACACCTGTAATATACTACACCCCTATATACACCTGTAATATACTACACCCCTATATACACCTGTATTATACTACACCCCTATATACACCTGTATAATACAAGTGTATATAGGGGTGTAGTATAATACAGGTGTATATAGGGGTGTAGTGGTGTAGTATAATACAGGTGTATATAGGGTTGTAGTGGTGTAGTATAATACAGGTGTATATAGGGGTGTAGTATATTACAGGTGTGTGTATATAGGGGTGTAGTATACTACAGGTGTATATAGGGGTGTAGTATTATACTACACCCCTATATACACCTGTATTATACTACACCACTACACACTTATAAAACTACACCACTCCACCCCCCCATATACCACACCTGTAAAACTACATTCCCATATACTAAACCACTACACCCCAAATATTTGTCAAAAGTTACCCCTCTCCCCCAGCCCCCCGCCCGCCCGCCCCCATTGTCCCCGCAGGTTACTAGTAACCACTCACCTCTCTTCTTATCGTTCCCGTTCTCAGACACCTCCGTACGAGCCCCCCGCTGAGCTGCTTCTCCTTCACATGGCCAGGCTGCGCCGACGCTGTATTCCTAGGAGCCCCCGCTGCTGCCTCTCTCCATACGGCCCCGGCTGCTGCAGCTTCTCCTGCCGGGCAGGAACTTTTCAAATGACACGCGCGCCGTACTGACGATATCAGGGCGCGCGTGTGTCACAGAGAAAAGTGTCGGGCAAGGAACAGAGGAGAGATTCCTGCGTTCCGCTGCCTACACTGTGCGGAGCTTCAGGATCTGTTCTCTGTTTCCTGCCCGACACGCAGCGTCTGATGAGGGTCAGGGCCGGCTCCAGGTTTTTGTGGGCCCCGGGCGGAAGAGTCCCAGTGGGCCCCATCCACACGCAGACACACACATACGTACACATATATATACATATTTAAAGGCAAACTCACAAAAATACATATAGAACTGACACATCTATACAGCCATATACACTGACATACATAGATACACATCATACATGCCTACAGACACACAGCTCTGCTGCATACATACAGACACACATAGCTCTGCTACAAACACACATAGCTCTGCTTCATACACACATAGCTCTGCTACATACAGACACACATAGCTCTGCTACAGACACACATAGCTCTGCTACATACACACATAGCTCTGCTACATACACACATAGCTCTGCTACATACACACATAGCTCTGCTACATACAGACACACATAGCTCTGCTACAGACATATAGACACACATAGCTCTGCTACAGACACACATAGCTCTGCTACATACACATAGCTCTGCTACATACATACACAGCTCTGCTACATACATACATAGCTCTGCTACATACATACATAGCTCTGCTACATACATACACACATAGCTCTGCTACATACAGACACACATAGCTCTGCTACATACAGACACACATAGCTCTGCTACATACAGACACACATAGCTCTGCTACATACAGACACACATAGCTCTGCTACATACACACATAGCTCTGCTACATACAGACACACATAGCTCTGCTACATACATACACACATAGCTCTGCTACATACAGACGCACATAGCTCTGCTACATATATACATACAGACACATAGCTCTGCTACATACACACATAGCTCTGCTACATACATACACACATAGCTCTGCTACATATATACATAGACACATAGCTCTGCTACATACACACATAGCTCTGCAACATATATACATACATACACACATAGCTCTGCTACATTTATACATACAGACACATAGCTCTGCTACATACACACATAGCTCTGCTACATATATACATACATACACACATAGCTCTGCTACATATATACATACATACACACATAGCTCTGCTACATATATACATACAGACAAACACACACGCGGCTCTGGGGAGCCCACACAAGCGGCTCTGGGGCCCAACACATACGGCACGGGGGGGGGGCAGGGCATACACCTACAGCTCACCAGGGCCCATAAATCGGGGGGTGGGGAGGGCACATACCGCTCAGGTCACAGTGGAGAGGGGGCTCACACAGAGCCGGAAAGAAGCACTGTGCTGGGGGTCGCTGGCTGGCACTGCAACTCTTTCATCTGTGGGATGAGCAGGGCGCCGGTCGGTAGCTCCGCCCACAGATGAAGTTCAACCAGGAAGTCTGTGCTCCTTAAAGGGACGGCGCCGCAGATTCCTGCCGAGGACTGCGGTCCCCGGAACTCGGCCCGGGGGCAGCAGAACTAAGGCGAGTGGGCCCCGGCCAAGGAGCACCAGAACTGACGAGGCCGAGTGGGTCCCCCCGGCTCTCCAGGGCCCCGGCATTTGTTTTCCTTCATGTGTTATGGGTGATGGCATTTAGAGGGTCTGCTAACTGACTATTCTGACAATTCTGCCATGTATTTTGTTAGTTGCTGGACCTTGGTATAAACTCTGTATTTTGGTGCAATCTGTACTTTGATATTCATACTGTTTACTTGACTGTTTGTATAGATGCACCTTACTAATGGTCGGTCTTTTTATGTATTCAACCAACTGATATGCCTGTATTCCCTATGCACTGACCTATATTTAACTCACTAGAAATAGTCCCAATGCTATCGCATCGGGAGTGTGGTGAAATGAACTTCTGTCTATGCTTAGTGGTGTGACAGGAGCAGTGTACATGTCACCACACTGTTTCCGCTTTCCAACATATCTGTTGTAGGTCATCCCTCCGCATTTGTGTATTGTGTGTATTGCATCATTTGACCTCTTTCACCCCTGTGCATTGTCTCTTCCTTGTTGTGTGCTGTATATTGGTATCTGGTGTTGTATTTCTTGAGCTGTGTTCACTATGTGGTGTCTCCCTTGTGAGCTGTGTGTGTGTTTACACTATGTGGTCTCTTGTAAGCTGATTATCCACGGAGTTTTTTTTAGGGCTAATTAAATGTGTTAAAGGCTGTGTGTATTTTATTGTAAATAAACATAGTGTGTGTGTGTATATATTTTTTTTTCTCTCTAACACACACATACAGCTCTGCTATACACTCAGCTCTAAGACACACATACACACAGCTCTGCTATATAGTCAGCTCTAACACACACACACACTCGCAGATCTGCTATAAACTCAGCTCTAACACACACACAGCTCTGCTATACACTCAGCTCTATCACACACAGCTCTGCTATACACTAAGCTCTAGGTTGGGAGAGAAAGGGCGCAATAGGGTCTTACCCGGTTTAAGGGTGAGAAAGAAAGGAGAATGATACACTCACCTGATCGGGTTGTGCCAGTTACAACCCCTTTGTAGAAGTTAGTGAGTCCCTGGGTGGTTCAGCAGCGGCCCTGTTTGAGAATATGGTATATCACAAAAACAGGGAAGAAAACGGGTTTCATGCCGTGCTAAAAAACCACAAGTGTTGATATGTTGAAAATTGATATTCTTTTATTGAACAATTCCAATGCGTTTCAGAGACATGTCCGTCTCCTTCTTCAGGGAAAAAAGAATCATACTGATACAAAAAGCAGAGACTATATATATAGAGGTGTCTAGAAAGCCACTTGTCCATCCGTGACCTCATCATCCCATACGGTGTAAAGTGATGACTCAAAGCTAGAGATGAGCGAACCGGACGTGGTTCGGCTCGAGTTCGGTTCGCCAAACGGAGGTCTCGTTCGAGTTCGATTCGGCGAACCACTCGAACCGCATAGGAAACAATGGGAGGCAATCACAAACACAGAAAAACACCTAGAAAACACCCTCAAAGGTGTCAAAAAGGTGACAAACAACTCACAACACAACACAAACACATGGGAAAGGGACAAGAACCAATTCTCATGCGAAAACAAAACAGCGTTCCGAGGAAAAAGAGGAGGAGACACAGATATATGAGTATATGCAAGGGAACATCGATGCCATTACTGTGCAACTTGAGCCTTGCTCATTTTAGGCTTCCAATCTGGATAAATTGCCTGAGCTCGCCACGTACGCCTTGGGGATCTTGTCGTGTCCTGCAGCCAGCGTTCTCTCGGAACCTGTCTTCAGTGCTGCTGGGGGTCTGCTGACAGATAAGCACACGCGTCTGTCCACTGACAATGTGGACATGGCTCTCAGAGGACTTTTCTTCCCCTGGGTCATCCAGGGGAGGCGAAAGGCACGCGTATTTTTGAGAGTGCTTCATGCAAAGCATCTTTTTCATTTTCAAAAGAGGGGTCAACTGATGACAGTCAAGTGGGGTGTGTGTGGCCCAATTAGTGGAAACGAGGGAGACTATTGGTTGGAGTCCCCTTGCTGTGTTTCTAAAAGAACCAAAATGAACAAGTCATGGCTCTCAGAGGACTTTTCTTCCCCTGGGTCATCCAAAGGAGGTGAAAGGCATGCGTATTTTTAAGAGTGCTTCATGCAAAGCATCTTTTTCATTTTCAAAAGGGGGGTCAACTGATGACAGTCAAGTGGGGTGTGTGTGGCCCAATTAGTGGAAACGAGGGAGACTGTGGTTGGAGTCCTCTCGCTGTTTTTTTACATGATTTTCGAAGTGCATGACATGCCTAAGAGGTTTAGTTTCAGCATCTCAAACTTTTTGGCTACAGAAAGGCTGCCATTACACCCTTTTGTCACCAAGGATTTTCGAAACCTTATGCCCATCGCAGTGCCCCAAGAGCCGATGGCCACTTGCCACTCCTTCTCCAAGAAAGGGGTGATCGCGCTAACACAGCAGGTCGCACACATCACCACCGCTTCCTTGAAAAACTCTGTGTGTGATAGGGTGCATTTCACCACAGATACTTGGAAGAGTAAGCATGGACAGGGGCGTTACATGTCGCTGACTGGGCACTGGGTAACTATGGTGATAGATGGAAAAGTGTCTGCTGTACAAGTCTTTCCGTCCCCACGAGTTGTGTGTTTCAATCCTTCCTCTGAATGTACAAGTTCCTCCACTGCTTCTGCCTCACCAACCTCGTGTTGTTCATGCACCTCAGCCCAAACCCTGTGTGATCAGGCCACCCTTCCTTGTAACTGCGCCCAAGGAATCCCACACACCTCCTTACTATGCTCGCAGCATAGCTCAAGGCCATCAGGCGGTCAAATATTTACTTTGAAATGTAGGGGAAATGTGAGACACCGCTGAGGAGTTGTGGACAGTTAGCTCGGTAGAGGGAGACCGAGTTTCATCAATGGTTGTCTCCACTCAACCAGCAGCCAGGGAATGCCAGGTGCGACAATGATGCTAAACAGTCTGCGGCCCTTTTTCAGGGTACGGTGACACACGTGCCTTGTATGGCTCACATGTTGAATCCGAATCTTCAGCAATTTTTAAAACACTATCCCGGCCTACATGTCCTTCTGTCGAGGGCACGGTGTAACGCCTGCCTGGATTGACTCACTCAGACGGGCTGTAAAGGATAGGCTAGAGGGAATCCACTCACAAAGCTGGACCACCAGAACCCTGAAACCCTTTAACCCCTATACAGTGATTTTGAATGACACAGGGCCCAAGTTGATCAATACCTGTGGAAGGCTGCAGTTCCAGAGAATAGTAGTCATGCAGGGTCAAAACATTAATTGAGGAAGAGGAACAGAATGGGAGGGACAGGACTTAATCAGAAAACAAGCAGAGGTGAAATGCAAATCGGCCAACGAGGTACCTAAACAGCAAGCAGGAAAAGTAGTCAGGTAACAAGCACACAAACTCATAAAACTAAACTGGGGGTAACAGTAACCAGAGGTTCATAGCTATGTCTGGCAGTGGTCTTCAGACAGGAGGGGCCTAAAAAAGGGTGTTGTGTCTTCCCATTGGTTGTAGCTGAATGATGGTACTTCATCTGTGAAATACCCACCACCTGCATTCAGCCTGTGGTTCTGCATATGTCAAGGTAACACAGCCCAGTGGGTGAGCATAACCTGTGTCCACCTGCTCCGCTGGCGCCGACTCCTCTCCCATCATCAGCACTATGCACGAAAGGAACACGTTGTCACCTTGCGACAGGAGTACAAATTGACGTAGCGGACTACGGTGGTGACTTAACAGCCGTGTGCGGCAATGATGCAAACATGGCAGCGTGCCTTCGTCAGGCCAATGTGACACACGTCACTTGTATGGCTCACGTGTTAATCTGATTCTCCAGCAATTTTTAAAACAACATCCCGGCTTACATGGCCTTGTACAGCGGGCTCGCTCGCTATGTGCTCACTTCCATCGTTCGCACCCAGTAGCTCAACAAACAAGATTTTAGGGTGTATAAAAAGAGAGATTAGATCCCGTGATCCCAACGTATTGTTACCCCTCTATAAATAACTTGTAAGGCCACATCTGGAATACGGGATCCAGTTTTGGGCTCCACATTTTAAAAAGGACATTCAGAAGTTAGAGTCAGTTCAAAGGCGGCCAACTAGACTATTACAAGGAATGGAAGGCCTCCCATATGATGACAGGTTGAAAAAGTTAGATATGTTTAGCTTAGAACAAAGACGTCTCAGAGGAGATCTCATTTCTATGTATAAATACATGTGTGGTCAATATAAAGGACTGGCACATGACTTATTTCTTCCAAAGACAGTACTAAGGACCAGGGGGCACTCACTGCAAGCGGAAGAAAAGCGATTCCGACACCTAAATAGGAAAGGGTTCTTTACAGTTAGAGCAGTCAGACTGTGGAATAAACTACCACAAGAGGTAGTAATGGCAGATACTATAACAGCTTTTAAAAAAGGGCTGGATGATTTCCTCAGTACACAAAACATTGTTGGTTATAAATGACTTAGTGACTAAATGTAGAACTGGTGGAGGAAGGTTGAACTAGATGGACCTAGGTTTTTTTCAACCTAAGTAACTATGTAACTTTCATCGCTCCTGAAGTCTTAAGGTCTGGCGGTTAAACGTCTGAAATGCGATGTTCCAACACACAGGAATTTGAATCTGCACATGTTGCAGCGTCTGTGGCAGCACCGCAGAGCCCAGCTGAAATACGTTAGGATGTATACCTTGGGCTAACTTGATCCAGAGGTGGTGCAGATCACACTGCTGGAGTGGTGTCAGATCAAGGACATATGCACAGTTCTACACAGTTTACAAGTGTTGACGCAGATGTTTTACTTTACAATTTGCCAAAGGCAATTAGATCCCCAAACTAAAGACTAATCTGTTAATATATAACTTTTAATCAACGTATTAAGATAAGGGGACAAACACAATTAAAAGCACTGAGCTCAGTGATCTGTCTTATATCACAAAAGCCATTACTTTAGCCACAGGGAATTCCCTATTCAGACTCATTCTTCCTGTCTCTGGCTAGCTAATGTGTTAATCCTATTGTAAATAATCACTGAGATCCCTATTTTAAAAAGACATTCAGTAGCCTCCCCAACATGTTTCACCACACTGGCGTCATCAGGGGGCTGAGGCTAATGCTGAATTACTATGCATGCACGGACCTTTTAAAGGTTTAGATATGACCTCATATTGTGCTTTGCCAATGAAAATCCTCAGTATATGTTCCATTATATGCTCTATAGCCAATCACTATTAGAGGAGTATATTACCTTCAATTCTTTCTGGATCGCTATTCGTTCTTATATCTGTCTCTCCTCAGCTCCTCCATCTCACTGGCCAGACTGACCAACTTCGTATTTCCCTCTCTGAGGTTAAAATCCAATCAGGAACTATTAATTCTGGCCAGTGAGATTACATCTCTTATCATGATATTATCTCTGTCCAGGTCAAAGTCCTCTGTCATCCCATTTTTACGTCAGGTTAAGGTCCAGTCACACTAAGCAACTTACCAGCGATCCCAACAACGATAGGGATCGCTGGTAAGTTGCTAGGAGGTTGCTGGTGAGATGTCACACTGCGACGCTCCAGCGATCCCACCAGCAACCTGACCTGGCAGGGATCGCTGGAGCGTGGCTACACGAGTTGCTGGTGAGCTCACCATCAACCAGTGACCAGCCCCCAGCGCCACGTGGAAGATGCTGCGCTTGGTAACTAAGGTAAATATCGGGTAACCAACCCGATATTTACCTTGGTTACCACTGCACGGAGCTACACGTGCAGAGAGCAGGGAGCAGCGCACACTGAGCGCTGGCTCCTTGCTCTCCTAGTTACAGCACACATCGGGTTAATTACCCGATGTGTACTGCAGCTAAATGTGCACAGAGCAGGGAGCAGCGCACAATGCTTAGTGCTGGCTCCCTGCTCTCCTAGTTACAGCACACATCGGGTTAATTACCCGATGTGTGCTGCAGCTAAATGTGCACAGAGCAGGGAGCCGCGCACAATGCTTAGCGCTGGCTCCTTGCTCTCCTAGTTACAGCACACATCGGGTTAATTAACCCGATGTGTGCTGCAGCTAAATGTGCACAGAGCAGGGAGCAGCGCACAATGCTTAGCACTGGCTCCTTGCTCTCCTAGTTACAGCACACATCGGGTTAATTAACCCGATGTGTGCTGCAGCTACATGTGCACAGAGCAGGGAGCAGCGCACAATGCTTAGAGCTGGCTCCTTGCTCTCCTAGTTACAGCACACATCGGGTTAATTAACCCGATGTGTGCTGCAGCTACATGTGCACAGAGCAGGAGCCGGCACTGACAGTGAGAGCGGCGGAGGCTGGTATCAAAGGTAAATATCGGGTAACCAAGGACAGGGCTTCTTGGTTACCCGATGTTTACATTGGTTACCAGCCTCCGCAGAAGCCGGCTCCTGCTGCCTGCACATTTAGTTGTTGCTGTCTCGCTGTCACACACAGCGATCTGTGCTTCACAGCAGGACAGCAACAACTAAAAAATGGCCCAGGACATTCAGCAACAACCAACGACCTCACAGCAGGGGCCAGGTTGTTGCTGGATGTCACACACAGCAACATCGCTAGCAACGTCACAAAAGTTGTTCGTTAGCAGCGATGTTGCTTAGTGTGACGGGGCCTTAACACAGACTGTGCTTTCTCCTGCTATGCGTCATCAGTCCCTGTGTTTACTATGAGATAAACACACTGCACATGCTCCTGGACTTAGAACATTAAAGCACTGTTATCTCTCAGCACGCATGCGTTAAGACTTAGTATTAAAACAGGATTTTGTATTACACAGCACATTCTCTGGGACTTAGAAGATTAGCGCAGTATACCATTCATATTGTCTGTATGGGGATCTATGCCTACTCCCACCACTGAGGATAGGAGCAAACAGTATATATAAACTCAAAAACAGCATTTTTGGAAAAATTTTATATCATGAAGTATATATCCAAGAAATGTTTGTACTACCCCAGATACATATATATTCTACTGCTCTATTCCTACTTTTATATGAGAGGTAAATACATGTACATTAACCCCTAATATTTTCTTAGAATAAAAACACATTCAGGGGAATTTCTCATCCCTATCTTTACTGAACATGTTCACAAATAACCATCAGAGATATATCTTTAATAAAAGAAAAATATGAGAGGGGAGAATATTTTGGACAGAGAACTTCTATATCTATATTGATATGACAGATATTATATCCTAATCATTGATATATTATGGCAATGAAAATTGGAGCAGGAGAAAGCACAGTCTGTGTAACCTGAGGTAAAAACGGGATGACAGAGGACTTTGACCCAGACAGAGATAATATCATGATAAGAGATGTAAACTGGCCAGAATTAATAGATCCTGATTGGATTTTAACCTCAGAGAGGGAAATACCAAGTTGGTCAGTCTGGCCAGTGAGATGGAGGAGCTGAGGAGAGACAGATATAAGAACGAATAGCGATCCAGAAAGAATTGAAGGTAATATACTCCTCTAATAGTGATTGTCTATAGAGCATATAATGGAACATATACTGAGGATTTTCATTGGCAAAGCACAATATGAGGTCATATCTAAACCTTTAAAACGTCCATGCATGCATAGTAATTCAGCATTAGCCTCAGCCCCCTGATGACGCCAGTGTGGTGAAACATGTTGGGGAGGCTACTGAATGTCTTTTTAAAATAGTGATCACAGTGATTATTTACAATAGGATTAACACATTAGCTAGCCAGAGACAGGAAGAATGAGTCTGAATAGGGAATTCCCTGTGGCTAAAGTAATGGCTTTTGTGATATAAGACAGATCACTGTGCTCAGTGCTTTTAATTGTGTTTGTCCCCTTATCTTAATACGTTGATTAAAAGTTATATATTAATAGATTAGTCTTTAGTTTGGGGATCTAACTGCCTTTGGCAAATTGTAAAGTAATGCTAATTAACCCCTACGCTGACTGATAAGAACGAGCTTTCAGTAGGAAATCCAAATTGTCAATAGGGTCATTGGTTAACCCGATTTATGTTCTTTAAATAGCATGGCAGGTTTCTTGTCACAGAGACAGAATTTTGATAGTTTACGGGTTGAAGCTACTCAAGTGTAGAGATGAGCGAACTGGTCCCGGTTAAGCTCGAGGTCGGTTCGCCGAACGGAGGTCCCGTTCGAGTTCGGCTCGTCGAACGTTCGACGAACCGAACTCGAACCAATAGGCTATAATGGGAGGCAATCACAAACACATAAAAATGCATTATAAATGTACACAAACAGTTAATAAACATTGCCATAACACTTTCCGGTCCTCGCGATCCCTTCTGCACTCTGTCTCCTGCCGCTATTCCATCTGATGATCGCTGAATCCTCCCGGTGACGGCACTGCCAGCATAGATGAAGGACCTATCGTGACGTCAAAATAGCCATGTGACCAGTCACGTGGCTATTATCTCATTGGCTACAGACTGGTCACATGACTATGACGCGTCATGTAGGACCTGCGAGTGCATCTCTCCGGTACACGGTGCACATATGTGTATCGCCGTGTACCGGCGACATGCTCTAGCACACGGTCGACTCCCCGTTCCGTTAGGGACCGGCTGACACAGCCGGTCATTAACGGACATAACCGTTGCCATAGCAACGCAGTTAGCGGTGACGTCACCGCTAACCGCGGCTCCGAGAGCACCGTTGCTATGGTAACGCGTCTGTCAGCGTTACCGCTGTTACCGCTGACAGCCAGCACTGATCACTCACGGAGTGAAGGCTGCACGCTGCTTCCCGATTGTAGTGAGGATTGTATTGAGGATGAGGTTCCCCAGCCCCAAGTGATGAGCTGGTGCACCTCATCCTCACTACGTCACTACTACTACACTAGAAAGAAAGAAGACAGAAGAGCAGGATCGTGGAGGGCTGACAGGGGGTAATAAAGATGGAGTCTCTAATGTGTCTGTGTATTTATTTCTATTAAAGTATTTTTTCTCTGTGTGGTGTTTTTTTTTAACCCTTTATTGGAGATTCTTAATGGCCGGGTCAAACGTGCCTGACATTAAGAATCTCTGGCTTAATACTGGCTAGTAAAACAAAGCCAGTATTAACTCATGATTACCCAACAAGCCACCCGGCTCCAGGGCTGTTGGAAGAGTTGGATACAGCGCCAGATGATGGCGCTTCTATGAGAGCGCCATTTTCTGGGACGGCTGCGGACTGAAATCCGCAGCAGAGGCGCCCAGAAACCTCGGGCTAACCTGTGCTGCGGATTCCAATCCCCAGCTGCCTAGTTGTACCCGGATGGACACAAAAATGGGGCGAAGCCCACGTCATTTGTTTTTTAATTATTTCATGAAATAAGTGAAATAATTAAAAAAAAAACGGGCTTCCCTATATTTTTGGTTCCCAGCCGGGTACAAATAGGCAACTGGGGGTTGGAGGCAGCCCGTGGCTGCCTGCTGTACCTGGCTAGCATACAAAAATATGGCGAAGCCCACGTCATTTTTTTGGTGGGCAAAAAAATTCTGCATACAGTCCTGGATGGAGTATGCTGAGCCTTGTAGTTCTGCAGCTGCTGTCTGCTCTTCTCCATACAGACAGACAGCAGCTGCAGAACTACAAGGCTCAGCATACTCCATCCAGGACTTTATGCAGAAGTTTTTTGCCCCCTGAAAAAATTATGTGGGCTTCGCCAAATTTTTGTATGCTAGCCAGGTACAGCAGGCAGGTACGGCTGCCCCCAACCCCCAGTTGCCTATTTGTACCCGGCTGGGAACCAAAAATAAAGGGAAGACCTTTTTTTATTATTTCATGAATTTCATGAAATAATTAGAAAACAAATGACGTAGGCTTCGCCCCATTTTTATGTCCAGCCAGGTACAACTAGGCAGCTGGAGATTAGAATCCGCAGCACAGGTTTGCCTGAGCTTTCTGGGCCCCACTGCTGCGAATTGCAGTCTGCAGCCGCCTCAGAAAATGGCATTTTCATAGAAGCGCCATCTTCTGGCGCTGTATCCAACTCTTCCAGCACCTGCCTGCTATACCTGGCTAGCATACAAAAAAATGGCGAAGCTCACGTCCTTTTTTTGTAGTTTTTTGGCAAAAAAAATAAAAAATGCTTCCCTGGATTTTTCATTGCCAGTGAAGGTAACACCAAGCAGTGGGGGTTAGCAGCCAGTAGCTGCTTGGATTACCCTTAGCTAGCAATACAAAAAATGCAGCGGGAGCCCATATATATTTTTTTTAATTATTTATTTAAATAACTAAAAATAAAATGGGCTTCCCTGTATTTTGATTGCTGGACATCACAGTGCTGTAAAAATAAATCTTTAAAAAAATGACGTAGCGCTCCGCGGTATTTTTGATTCTCAGTGCAGATAAAGCAGACAGCTATGGGTTGCCACCCCCATCTGCCTGCCGTTACCTTGGTTGGCAATCAAAATACAGGGAAGCCCATTAATTTTTTCTATTTAAAAAATAGTTAAAAAAAAAAATGACGTTGGGTCCCCCCATTTTTGATAGCCAGCTAGGGTAAAGCAGACGGCTGTAGCCTGAAAACCACAGCTGGCAGCTTTACCGTGGTTGGGGATCCAATGTGGAGGTCCCCTCGGGCTCTTTTTTATAATTATTTTATAAATATTAATAATTACACAATAAAAGTAGGGTCCCCCCCAAATTGGATCACCAGCCAAGGTAAAGCGGACAGCTGTGGTCTGGTATTCTCAGGGTGGGAAGGTCCATAGTTATTGGGCCTTCACAGCCTAAAAATAGCAGGCCGCAGGCACCCCAGACGTGGCGCATCCACTAGATGCGCCAATCCTGGCGCTTCACCCCAGCTCATCCCGTGCCCTGGTGCAGTGGCAAACGGGGTAATAAATCGGGTTGATACTAGCTGTAAAGTAACCTGAGATCAAGCCCAGCAGTTTGTGATGTCATGGCGTCTATTAGATACTCAACATCATAAACTGTCAGCACTAACAAAAAAAAAATCGACAAAAGAAATTTATTTGAAAAAACAGTCCCCAAAACATTTCCTCTTTCACCAATTTATTGTAAGAAAAAAAATAAAGGGGTCCCACGACGACTCTGGACCGTCTAGAATATGGGGGGAGACACTCAGGGAACATATCCCCCATTTTCTAGGAGTGCGGACCCTTCATGTGAGGAGTGTGGGTGCAATGAATCTGCACTCACTCTTCTCGGGTCCACAGCAGCAGAGTCCATGTCGTAATGGTTGCTACCAAAGCTGCAATGCCCTTCTCATGAGGTAAGGGCATGCCTAATCAGGAGAACTACTGTAGAGGAAGCTCTGCTCACTGGTATATAGGTGCTCAGAGGTAATAATAGATAAAATTAATGAGTAACCTCGGCACTCTAAATCTCCCAGACTAAGTCAGTAAGTCACAACGGATAGTAATGCAAAATCACTTTTTATTGGTCCGTATTAAGAAAAAGTTTTTTTTCATAAGCATATATGTTTTTGTCCAAAACAAGTTACAAATGACGTTTCGGCCTGAGCCTTCGTCAGATTGGACTTATCTGCATGTAATCATGAAAAATGACAATTATCAGTATCACATAAGAGTGAGAGAACAATAACATAAACTCGAACAATGTAGAGGTACAGTTGGGATGCAGCAAAAAAATTGCAACACAGCAAGAAATGAAACACATGATACAAATGCCATAATACAGTACAAGGACAATATAGTAATGACAAATATGGGGTCAGAGTAGGCTTAGACAGCTCTGGTACGAAAGAGATGTCAATCATAAAGTAACATGTGCAGTAGGTGTAGAGCTACAGTATGCATGGCAGAGCTAATGGGTAGACCGACCATAGAAAAAGAACGGAGAAAAAAGTGGAGAAAAAATGGAGAAAAAAATGGAGAAAAAGTGGAGAAAAAGTGGAGAAAAAAATGGAGAAAAAATGGAGAAAAAGTGGAGAAAAAGTGGAGAATAAGTGGAGAATAAGTGGAGAAAAAAATGGAGAATAAGTGGAGAAAAAATGGAGAAAAAAATGGAGAAAAAGTGGAGAAAAAGTGGAGAAAAAGTGGAGAAAAAAGTGGAGAAAAAGTGGAGAAAAAGTGGAAAATAAGTGGAGAAAAAATGGAGAATAAGTGGAGAAAAAAAGGAGAAAAAGTGGAGAAAAAGTGGAGAATAAGTGGAGAATAAGTGGAGAATAAGTGGAGAATAAGTGGAGAATAAGTGGAGAATAAGTGGAGAAAAAATGGAGAATAAGTGGAGAAAAAATGGAGGAAAAAGTGGAGAAAAAGTGGAGAAAAAAATGGAGAAAAAGTGGAGTAAAAGTGGAGAAAAAGTGGAGAAAAAATGGAGAAAAAGTGGAGTAAAAGTGGAGAATAAGTGGAGAATAAGTGGAGAATAAGTGGAGAAAAAATGGAGAAAAAGTGGAGCACCCTTTGGTGCCTTTTATGTGGCACTAAGGGGTGCTTAGCTTTGTATTTAGCCAAAAAATGAAAAAAAAAATGACATAGGGTTCCCCCTAGTTTTGTAGCCAGCTAGGGTAAAGCAGACGGCTGCAGCCTGCAGACCACAGCTGGCAACCTCACCTTGGCTGGTAATCCAAAACTGAAGGCACCCCACGCTGTTATTTTAAATTAAATAAATAATTAAAAAAAAAAAACACGTAGGGGTCCCCCAAAATTGGATCACCAGCCAAGGTAAAGCAGACAGCTGGGGCCTGATATTCTCAGACTAGGGAGGTCCATGGTTATTGGACTCTCCCCAGCCTAAAAATAGCAGGCCGCAGCCGCCCCAGAAGTGGCGCATCCATTAGATGCGCCAATCCTGGTGCTTCGCCCCAGCTCATCCCGCGCCCTGGTGCGGTGGCAAACAGGGTAATATATGGGGTTAATACCAGATGTGTAATGTCACCTGGCATCAAGCCCTGGGGTTGGTGAGGTCAGGCGTCTATCAGATACCCGACATCACCAACCCAGTCAGTAATAAAAAAAAATAGACGACAACCACATTTTTATTTGAAAAAACACTCCCCAATACATTCCCTCTTTAACCAATTTATTAGAATGAAAAACAAATCCAGGTCTGGTGTAATCCAAGGGGTTGCCATGACGATCCACACTGTCCCAGTCAATGAAGAGCAGGATGTTCCCCATTGGCTGGGAGAGCAGTGCAGTGACCTGAGCTAACATCAATGGGTCAGCCCAGGTCACTGCAGGGCATGACAAGTGCTGCTGTCAGCGAGGTACATTACCTGCGCTGATCTCCAGCACTGCCGACCTGTCACTGAGTTCAATGTATCAAGTATCGCGAGAGGCCCGTGACGTCACCGCTAGTCAGTCTCGGGTCGGAAGCGAGAGGTGATGTGACAAGCGGCGGCCATGGAGGACAGTGACAGCACTGAGGTCGGGATGGCGGGACTTCATCACCGCAGGTAAGCCGAGCGGAGGGTGTGGGTGTGTGTGTGTGTGTGTGTGTGTGTGTGTGTGTATGTATGTGTACATGCCGCGGGCAGGAGGGGGTGGAGCGAGCTGAGCGCGGAAGTGTGGGCTTCCTGCACGTAACTAGGATAAACATCGGGTTACTAACCAAAGCGCTTTGCTTGGATACCCGATGTTTATCTTGGTTACCAGCTTCTGGCAGGCTGCCAGCGATGGCTCCTGCACACTGTAGCTGTAAAAAGCCCTGCTTTTTGCTGCTAGAACCGTTCAAGAACGTATCTAGAACTATCGAGCTTTTGCAAAAAGCTCGAGTTCTAGTTCGATCTCAAACAGCCCCCAAAATCACTCGAGCTTAGAACTGGAGAACCTCGAACCGCGCTCAACTCTACTCAAGTGTTTTCTAAATCAGAAATTACCTTTGCTCAAAGAGATATTAACTCACAATTTAGCAATCTGTTCAGAACCTTTAAACAACAAACAAGGGCATGGTGGGAAATATTTAGTCTGGAAACTTATTTGACAAAGGGGATTGTATATAGAGGACTGAGAATCCATATAGCCCCGAATACACACAGGGAGGATACGGAATTTATGAAAGGATGGGAGGATTTGTTGATGGATAATTCCTTGAGGATGATGAATTACCTCTTAGAATATGAAAAGAGAAATCTTAATAAAATCAATGAACAGCTTGAGAAAGAGATATTAGATATACAGCAATTTTCAACACAACCTGATTTTGGAAGATTGGAACTTAATCTACAAAAAAATATTGAGACAGTGAAGAAAGAGATTAAAGATCGGAAACATCAAAAATATATTAGGGACCTAACTGATTTTGAAAAAGGCGAAGTATATAGGTTCAGTAGAACTAGAGGGAGACAAAATAGATCTCGATTTTTTTGAGCCTTCTGAAACAGATTTCTCTGAGTCGGATAGCTCTGTTGGTGCTAATTCCAATAGGGGCGTTTTTAAACGTAAGAGTGGTCCGAATAGAAATAATAAACAGAGAAAAAGTTCTTTTTCTAAATCATGGACGGCAGAACGGATTGGAAAAAATCGAGATCTATCCAGCAGCAACTCCTCATCCTTTTTGTCATCTGTTTCACAGAATTTGAGAGGGGATATTCAAAATACACAGACCCCTGTTGTTTTTGGGAATATGTTTCCCAACCCAGGTACAACTATTCCAGTACAGAATGGAAATCAGAATCAGATCCAAATACAACCAGACCCAATACAGACTCCAGTCACCTTTGGAAATATGACACCTATTCCAAATATGACTATCTCGTCACAGAGTGGGAATCAAGGCCACTTTGCGGTACAGACTGGGTTAATACAAAATACTCAACCGATGAACATGATACAATCAAATATGACCACAAGGTTAGGAAATATACAAATAGCTACATCAGGTTTGCCCCCCCAAATTTTGCCTCAACAAAATACAACAAATATGATGATGACATCACAGCCGGGTATAAGTGGAACAGTCCTTACAAATCAGCCTTTTTTAGGGAAGCAATAGATGGTATGATTAATGATGAAGAGACGTCAGAAAGGGACTTACAAATATTTAATGTATCATCGGTGGATCTAAGTCAAGCACATATACAATTGCTGAGGAAGGGCTTATCATTTACACCTGTCCCAAGATATGACACCTTTACTTGGACAAAAGATATAAATTTATTCGCGAGAAGATTAGCCTTACATAAATATCATGCAATAAAGAATAGGGATCTATCAGTCATGAAGAAAAAGGAGGATGAAGCCATCAAGATTCTGGAGAGTCTTGAGGAGGGTGAATATGAAAATACTGATGAGATTTCCCACCCTTTCTCATCACTCAAACCAAAAAGTAAGAACACTCCTCCCTTTTCTCAATATCATAACATAGATACTTTTGTCAATATGGTAGAGGAAGATCTCAAAAAGATTAATTATAAACGACATAGCCTTTTAAAAAATCTGAACCAATTAGAAATTAAAGCCCTAAATGATCTGGAAGAAATGCAAAATGTGACCATAAAAGGTTCAGACAAAGGGGGCAATATTGTCCTGATGGACACAGAGGATTATGTAAAGATGGCTAAAAAGTTGTTAGATGACAAAAAAACGTATACGATCTTGACTGAAGATCCAACAAAAAGATTCCTTCTTGATTTACAGAGTTTGTTGAAAGTTGCACTATCAGCTTCCTTAATTTCGGAAGATGAATATAAGGAAATGTATAATCCTTGTCCCACTTTGGCCACATTCTATGCACTCCCAAAAGTGCATAAGAACGTGGTCCCTATACCTGGAAGACAGATTGTCTCGGGAAATGATTCTCTTACGGAGGGTGCCAGTAGATATTTGGATGAACTGCTATCCCCTTTTGTACAAGTCTTACCCTCTTTCATCAGGGACACAAAAGATCTTGTCCTTAAGTTACGTGGCATAAATGTATCGGACACGACCATCCTGGCTAGTCTAGATGTTGAAGGACTATACAGCAACATTGATCATGAGCTAGGAATAGCGGCTGTAGGTCACTTTTTAGCAGCGAAGGGTAAACAATTTACACCTCACAATGAATTTTTGTTGTCACTTTTGCGGTTTGTGTTGACGCACAATTTTTTTACCTTTGGTGGTACCCTATATCATCAGATTAGGGGTACCGCCATGGGTACGACTTGTGCGTCCACTTTTGCAAATTTATTTTTAGGGTGGTGGGAAGATGTTTTTGTTTTTTCAGAGGATCTGAGTTTTTACACTAGTCACATATTATTTTGGGGTAGGTACATCGATGATGTACTTGTCCTATGGGATGGTGAGAGAAATATTTTTCAAGATTTTGTTACAATTCTGAATAATAACAAGATTGGTATGTTTTTTACCCAGGAGATTGGAAACAGAATCATTAATTTTTTAGACTTGACAATTACTATTGATGAAAGGGGAAATATACAGACGAATACTTACAGAAAACCCACTGCAACAAATAATTTGTTGCATTGGGATAGTTGGCACCCACCTGCTTTGAAAGCAGGTATCCCGATAGGACAATACATGAGAGCACGTAGAAACTGCTCTGATGATAAAGGCTTTGGGGCAGAATGTGGCAGATTATTCAGATTTTTTATTGCAAGTGGATACCCTAAAAAAGTTCTGTATAAAGATTTTCATTAGAGTTGAGCGCGGTTTGAGGTTCGAGGTTCTCCAGTTCTAGGCTCGAGTGATTTTGGGGGCTGTTCGAGATCGAACTAGAACTCGAGCTTTTTGCAAAAGCTCAATAGTTCTAGATACGTTCGAGAACGGTTCTAGCAGCAAAAAGCAGGGCTTTTTACAGCTACAGTGTGCAGGAGCCATCGCTGGCAGCCTGCCAGAAGCTGGTAACCAAGATAAACATCGAATATCCAACCAAAGCGCTTTGGTTAGTAACCCGATGTTTATCCTAGTGACGTGCAGGAAGCCCACACTTCCCCGCTCAGCTCGCTCCGCCCCCTCCTGCCCGCGGCATGTACACACGTACACACACACACACACACACACACACACACACTCTGCACACATGGTCCCGCTCGGCTTACCTGCGGTGATGAAGTCCCGACCTCAGCGCTGTCACTGTTCTCCATGGCCGCCACTTGTCACATCACCTTCGCTCGCTTACGACCCGAGACTGACTGGCGGTGACGTCACGGGCCTCTCGCGATACTTGGTGTGAAGGCACCGGTCATTGAACTCAGTGACAGGGGCTGTCAGTGTTCTGGAGATCAGCGCAGGTAATGTACCTCGCTGACAGCAGCACTTGTCATGCCCTGCAGTGACCTGGGCTGACCCATTGATGTTAGCTCAGGTCACTGCACTGCTCTCCCAGCCAATGGGGAACATCCTGCTCTTCATTGACTGGGACAGTGTGGATCGTCATGGCAACCCCTTGGATTACACCAGACCTGGATTTGTTTTTCATTCTAATAAATTGGTTAAAGAGGGAATGTATTGGGGAGTGTTTTTTCAAATAAAAATGTGGTTGTCGTCTATTTTTTTTTATTACTGACTGGGTTGGTGATGTCGGATATCTGATAGACGCCTGACCTCACCAACCCCAGGGCTTGATGCCAGGTGACATTACACATCTGGTATTAACCCCATATATTACCCCGTTTGCCATCGCACCAGCGCGCGGGATGAGCTGGGGCGAAGCACCAGGATTGGCGCATCTAATGGATGCGCCACTTCTGGGGCGGCTGCGGCCTGCTATTTTTAGGCTGGGGAGAGTCCAATAACCATGGACCTCCCTAGTCTGAGAATATCAGGCCCCAGCTGTCTGCTTTACCTTGGCTGGTGATCCAATTTTGGGGGACCCCTACGTGTTCTTTTTTTTAATTATTTATTTAATTTAAAATAACAGCGTGGGGTGCCCTCAGTTTTGGATTACCAGCCAAGGTGAGGTTGCCAGCTGTGGTCTGCAGGCTGCAGCCGTCTGCTTTACCCTAGCTGGCTACAAAACTAGGGGGAACCCTACGTCATTTTTTTTTTCATTTTTTTGGCTAAATACAAAGCTAAGCACCCCTTAGTGCCACATGAAAGGCACCAAAGGGTGCTCCACTTTTTCTGCATTTTTTTCTACACTTTTTCTCCACTTTTTCTCCACTTTTTTCTCCACTTTTTTCTCCACTTTTTTCTCCACTTTTTTCTCCACTTTTTCTCCACTTTTTCTCCACTTTTTTCTCCGTTCTTTTTCTATGGTCGGTCTACCCATTAGCTCTGCCATGCATACTGTAGCTCTACACCTACTGCACATGTTACTTTATGATTGACATCTCTTTCGTACCAGAGCTGTCTAAGCCTATTCTGACCCCATATTTGTCATTACTATATTGTCCTTGTACTGTATTATGACATTTATATCATGTGTTTCATTTCTTGCTGTGTTGCAATTTTTTTGCTGCATCCCAATTGTACCTCTACATTGTTCGAGTTTATGTTATTGTTCTCTCACTCTTATGTGATACTGATTATTGTCATTTTTCATGATTACATGCAGATAAGTCCAATCTGACGAAGGCTCAGGCCGAAACGTCATTTGTAACTTGTTTTGGACAAAAACATATATGCTTATGAAAACATTTTTTTTCTTAATACGGACCAATAAAGAGTGATTTTGCATTACTATCTGTTGTGACTTACTGACTTAGTCTGGGAGATTTAGAGTGCCGAGGTTACTCACTAATTTTATCTATTATTACCTCTGAGCACCTATATACCAGTGAGCAGAGCTTCCTCTACAGTAGTTCTCCTGATTAGGCATGCCCTTACCTCATGAGCAGGGCATTGCAGCTTTGGTAGCAACCATTACGACATGGACTCTGCTGCTGTGGACCCGAGAAGAGTGAGTGCAGATTCATTGCACCAACACTCCTCACATGAAGGGTCCGCACTCCTAGAAAATGGGGGATACGTTCCCTGAGTGTCTCCCCCCCATATTCTAGACGGTCCAGAGTCGTCGTGGGACCCCTTTATTTTTTTTCTTACAATAAATTGGTGAAAGAGGAAATGTTTTGGGGACTGTTTTTTCAAATAAATTTCTTTTGTCGATTTTTTTTTTTTGTTAGTACTGACAGTTTATGATGTTGAGTATCTAATAGACGCCATGACATCACAAACTGCTGGGCTTGATCTCAGGTTACTTTACAGCTAGTATCAACCCGATTTATTACCCCGTTTGCCACTGCACCAGGGCACGGGATGAGCTGGGGTGAAGCGCCAGGATTGGCGCATCTAGTGGATGCGCAACGTCTGGGGTGCCTGCGGCCTGCTATTTTTAGGCTGTGAAGGCCCAATAACTATGGACCTTCCCACCCTGAGAATACCAGACCACAGCTCTCCGCTTTACCTTGGCTGGTGATCCAATTTGGGGGGGACCCTACTTTTATTGTGTAATTAATAATATTTATAAAATAATTATAAAAAAGAGCCTGAGGGGACCTCCACATTGGATCCCCAACCACGGTAAAGCTGCCAGCTGTGGTTTTCAGGCTACAGCCGTCTGTTTTACCCTAGCTGGCTATCAAAAATGGGGGGACCCAACGTCATTTTTTTTTTTAACTATTTTTTAAATAGAAAAAATTAATGGGCTTCCCTGTATTTTGATTGCCAACCAAGGTAACGGCAGGCAGATGGGGGTGGCAACCCATAGCTGTCTGCTTTATCTGCGCTGAGAATCAAAAATACCGCGGAGCGCTACGTCATTTTTTTAAAGATTTATTTTTACAGCACTGTGATGTCCAGCAATCAAAATACAGGGAAGCCCATTTTGTTTTTAGTTATTTAAATAAATAATTAAAAAAAATATATATGGGCTCCCGCTGCATTTTTTGTATTGCTAGCTAAGGGTAATCCAAGCAGCTACTGGCTGCTAACCCCCACTGCTTGGTGTTACCTTCACTGGCAATGGAAAATCCAGGGAAGTATTTTTTATTTTTTTTGCCAAAAAACTACAAAAAAAGGACGTGAGCTTCGCCATATTTTTGTATGCTAGCCAGGTATAGCAGGCAGGTGCTGGAAGAGTTGGATACAGCGCCAGAAGATGGCGCTTCTATGAAAATGCCATTTTCTGAGGCGGCTGCAGACTGCAATTCGCAGCAGTGGGGCCCAGAAAGCTCAGGCCAACCTGTGCTGCGGATTCCAATCCCCAGCTGCCTAGTTGTACCTGGCTGGACGCAAAAATGGGGCGAAGCCTACGTCATTTGTTTTCTAATTATTTCATGAAATTCATGAAATAATAAAAAAAGGGCTTCCTTTTATTTTTGGTTCCCAGCCAGGTACAAATAGGCAACTGGGGGTTGGGGGCAGCCGTACCTGCCTGCTGTACCTGGCTAGCATACAAAAATATGGCGAAGCCCACATAATTTTTTCAGGGGGCAAAAAACTTCTGCATACAGTCCTGGATGGAGTATGCTGAGCCTTGTAGTTCTGCAGCTGCTGTCTGTCTGTATGGAGAAGAGCAGACAGCAGCTGCAGAACTACAAGGCTCAGCATACTCCATCCAGGACTGTATGCAGAATTTTTTTGCCCACCAAAAAAATGACGTGGGCTTCGCCATATTTTTGTATGCTAGCCAGGTACAGCAGGCAGCCACGGGCTGCCTCCAACCCCCAGTTGCCTATTTGTACCCGGCTGGGAACCAAAAATATAGGGAAGCCCGTTTTTTTTTTTAATTATTTCACTTATTTCATGAAATAATTAAAAAACAAATGACGTGGGCTTCGCCCCATTTTTGTGTCCAGCCGGGTACAACTAGGCAGCTGGGGATTGGAATCCGCAGCACAGGTTAGCCCGAGGTTTCTGGGCGCCTCTGCTGCGGATTTCAGTCCGCAGCCGTCCCAGAAAATGGCGCTCTTATAGACGCGCCATCATCTGGCGCTGTATCCAACTCTTCCAACAGCCCTGGAGCCGGGTGGCTTGTTGGGTAATCATGAGTTAATACTGGCTTTGTTTTACTAGCCAGTATTAAGCCAGAGATTCTTAATGTCAGGCACGTTTGACCCGGCCATTAAGAATCTCCAATAAAGGGTTAAAAAAAACACCACACAGAGAAAAAATACTTTAATAGAAATAAATACACAGACACATTAGAGACTCCATCTTTATTACCCCCTGTCAGCCCTCCAAGATCCTGCTCTTCTGTCTTCTTTCTTTCTAGTGTAGTAGTAGTGACGATTGTAGTGAGGATGAGGTTCACCAGCTCATCACTTGGGGCTGGGGAACCTCATCCTCACTACAATCCTCACTAGTGTAGTAGTAGTGACGATTGTAGTGAGGATGAGGTTCACCAGCTCATCACTTGGGGCTGGGGAACCTCATCCTCACTACAATCCTCACTACAATCGGGAAGCAGCGTGCAGCCTTCTCTCCGTGAGTGATCAGTGCTGGCTGTCAGCGGTAACAGCGGTAACGCTGACAGACGCGTTACCATAGCAACGGTGCTCTCGGAGCCGCGGTTAGCGGTGACGTCACCGCTAACTGCGTTGCTATGGCAACGGTGATCTCCGTTAATGACCGGCTGTGTCAGCCGGTCCCTAACGGAACGGGGAGTCGACCGTGTGCTAGAGCATGTCGCCGGTACACGGCGATACACATATGTGCACCGTGTACCGGAGAGATGCACTCGCAGGTCCTACATGACGCGTCATAGTCATGTGACCAGTCTGTAGCCAATGAGATAATAGCCACGTGACTGGTCACATGGCTATTTTGACGTCACGATAGGTCCTTCATCTCTGCTGGCAGTGCCGTCACCGGGAGGATTCAGCGATCATCAGATGGAATAGCGGCAGGAGACAGAGTGCAGAAGGGATCGCGAGGACCGGTAAGTGTTATGGCAATGTTTATTAACTGTTTGTGTACATTTATAATGCATTTTTATGTGTTTGTGATTGCCTCCCATTATAGCCTATAGGTTCGAGTTTGGTTCGTCGAACGTTCGACGAACCGAACTCGAACGGGACCCCCGTTCGGCGAACCGACCTCGAGCCGAACCGCGACCGGTTTGCTCATCTCTACTTTTTATAGAGCAAAAGGGATGAATCGTGATGACCTCTTGATAGAAAATCGAGGAAGAAAATCTGATAATTCACCAGTTAGAGTAATAGGAACCTATGATGAGTGTGCCCCAGCGATCCGTAGGACTCTTAAAAAGTATTGGCCTATTCTAAGAGCGGACCCTGATTTAAAGTCAGTAATTGGATCTACCCCAAATATTACATATCGTAGGGGGAAAAATTTGAGAGAATTCCTCACACATAGTCATTTTGTGCAAGGTAAAAGGAATGAGAGTAACAACATGAATTGGCTGTCGAGCTTGCAGGAGGGTTCTAACCCTTGCGGCACATGCTCTTTTTGTGGTTACATGTTGAAACTTAAAGAGTTTATCAATCCTTTGGATAATCGAAGATATGTCATCAAAGATAAAATCAACTGTAAATCAAAGGAATAATATATATAGCAAAGTGCCCATGCAAAAAGCTATATATAGGAAAAATAATTCAAGAATTTCAGAGGAGGATCTCTAAACACATAAGCACAATTAATACCAAAGTTGACACACCATTGTCAAGACATATGAGATGCTACCATACAGAAAATCCCCTAAATTTAAAATTTTGGGGTATAAGACAGATCAGTTTAGGTGCGAGAAAAGGTAATCTGGAAAGGCTGCTACTAAAGGAAGAAGCAAGGTGGATTTTTAGATTGAACTCTATGAGCCCCAATGGCCTGAATGAAGGCTTCACATACACAGCTTTTATTTGAACTTTGCTGCTCTCTGTGATAATTTAGCTACTGTCATACAATATAAGATAATATGAATATAAGAAATTTCTGTTGGACTTATAACAAGTAGGACCTATAGATTAAAGATATAAAAGATAAAATAAAACCTCAAGCTTTAGCCATGCCCCAATAACATCTCCTCTCCCAGATAAAAAAATAGCACATTGATATAGCAGCAATAGGTGTAGTATAATTGAACAATCTATGATAAAATTAAAATATTTTCATTGCCATAATATATCAATGATTAGGATATAATATCTGTCATATCAATATAGATATAGAAGTTCTCTGTCCAAAATATTCTCCCCTCATATTTTTCTTTTATTAAAGATATATCTCTGATGGTTATTTGTGAACATGTTCAGTAAAGATAGGGATGAGAAATTCCCCTGAATGTATTTTTATTCTAAGAAAATATTAGGGGTTAATGTACATGTACAGTTAGGTCCAGAAATATTTGGACAGTGACACAAGTTTTGTTATTTTAGCTGTTTACAAAAGCATGTTCAGAAATACAATTATATATATAATATGGGCTGAAAGTGCACACTCCCAGCTGCAATATGAGAGTTTTCACATCCAAATCGGAGAAAGGGTTTAGGAATCATAGCTCTGTAATGCATAGCCTCCTCTTTTTCAAGGGACCAAAAGTAATTGGACAAGGGACTCTAAGGGCTGCAATTAACTCTGAAGGCATCTCCCTCGTTAACCTGTAATCAATGAAGTAGTTAAAAGGTCTGGGGTTGATTACAGGTGTGTGGTTTTGCATTTGGAAGCTGTTGCTGTGACCAGACAACATGCGGTCTAAGGAACTCTCAATTGAGGTGAAGCAGAACATCCTGAGGCTGGAAAAAAAGAAAAAATCCATCAGAGAGATAGCAGACATGCTTGGAGTAGCAAAATCAACAGTCGGGTACATTCTGAGAAAAAATGAATTGACTGGTGAGCTTGGGAACTCAAAAAGGTCTGGGCGTCCACGAATGACAACAGTGGTGGATGATCGCCGCATACTTTCTTTGGTGAAGAAGAACCCGTTTACAACATCAACTGAAGTCCAGAACACTCTCAGTGAAGTAGGTGTATCTGTCTCTAAGTCAACAGTAAAGAGAAGACTCCATGAAAGTAAATACAAAGGGTTCACATCTAGATGCAAACCATTCATCAATTCCAAAAATAGACAGGCCAGAGTTAAATTTGCTGAAAAACACCTCATGAAGCCAGCTCAGTTCTGGAAAAGTATTCTATGGACAGATGAGACAAAGATCAACCTGTACCAGAATGATGGGAAGAAATTAGTTTGGAGAAGAAAGGGAACGGCACATGATCCAAGGCACACCACATCCTCTGTAAAACATGGTGGAGGCAACGTGATGGCATGGGCATGCATGGCTTTCAATGGCACTGGGTCACTTGTGTTTATTGATGACATAACAGCAGACAAGAGTAGCCGGATGAATTCTGAAGTGTACCGGGATATACTTTCAGCCCAGATTCAGCCAAATGCCGCAAAGTTGATCGGACGGCGCTTCATAGTACAGATGGACAATGACCCCAAGCATACAGCCAAAGCTACCCAGGAGTTCATGAGTGCAAAAAAGTGGAACCTTCTGCAATGGCCAAGTCAATCACCAGATCTTAACCCAATTGAGCATGCATTTCACTTGCTCAAATCTAGACTTAAGACGGAAAGACCCACAAACAAGCAAGACCTGAAGGCTGCGGCTATAAAGGCCTGGCAAAGCATTAAGAAGGAGGAAACCCAGCGTTTGGTGATGTCCATGGGTTCCAGACTTAAGGCAGTGATTACCTCCAAAGGATTCGCAACAAAATATTGAAAATAAAAATATTTTGTTTGGGTTTGGTTTATTTGTCCAATTACTTTTGACCTCCTAAAATGTGGAGTGTTTGTAAAGAAATGTGTACAATTCCTACAATTTCTATCAGATATTTTTGTTCAAACCTTCAAATTAAACGTTACAATCTGCACTTGAATTCTGTTGTAGAGATTTCATTTCAAATCCAATGTGGTGGCATGCAGAGCCCAACTCGCGAAAATTGTGTCACTGTCCAAATATTTCTGGACCTAACTGTATTTACCTCTCATATAAAAGTAGGAATAGAGCAGTAGAATATATATGTATCTGGGGTAGTACAAACATTTCTTGGATATATACTTCATGATAAAAAATTTGCCAAAAATGCTGTTTTTGAGTTTATATATACTGTTTGCTCCTATCCTCAGTGGTGGGAGTAGGCATAGATCCCCATACAGACAATATGAATGGGGTATACTGCTCTAATCTTCTAAGTCCCAGAGAATGTGCTGTGTAATACAAAATCCTGTTTTAATACTAAGTCTTAACGCATGCGTGCTGAGAGATAACAGTGCTTTAATGTTCTAAGTCCAGGAGCACGCGCAGTGTGTTTATCTCATAGTAAACACATGGTCTGATGACGCATAGCAGGAGAAAGCACAGTCTGTGTAACCTGAGGTAAAAACGGGATGACAGAGGACTTTGACCCAGACAGAGATAATATCATGATAAGAGATGTAATCTCACTGGCCAGAATTAATAGATCCTGATTGGATTTTAACCTCAGAGAGGGAAATAGGAAGTTGGTCAGTCTGGCCAGTGAGATGGAGGAGCTGAGGAGAGACAAATGTAAGAACGAATAGCGATCCAGAAAGAATTGAAGGTAATATACTCCTCTAATAGTGATTGTCTATAGAGCATATAATGGAACATATACTGAGGATTTTCATTGGCAAAGCACAATATGAGGTCATATCTAAACCTTTAAAACGTCCGTGCATGCATAGTAATTCAGCATTAGCCTCAGCCCCCTGATGACGCCAGTGTGGTGAAACATGTTGGGGAGGCTACTGAATGTCTTTTTAAAATAGTGATCACAGTGATTATTTACAATAGGATTAACACATTAGCTAGCCAGAGACAGGAAGAATGAGTCTGAATAGGGAATTCCCTGTGGCTAAAGTAATGGCTTTTGTGATATAAGACAGATCACTGTGCTCAGTGCTTTTAATTGTGTTTGTTCCCTTATCTTAATACATTGATTAAAAGTTATATATTAATAGATAAAGCTGGTGTCACACACAGCAACAACGACAACGACGTCGCTGCTACGTCACCATTTTCTGTGACGTTGCAGCGACGTCCTGTCGCTGTGTGTGACATCCAGCAACGACCTAGCCCCTGCTGTGAGGTCGCCGGTCGTTGCTGAATGTCCAGCTTCATTTTTTGGTCGTCACTCTCCCGCTGTGACACACACATCGCTGTGTGTGACAGCGAGAGAGCGACGAAATGAAGCGAGCAGAGGGAGCAGGAGCCGGCATCTGGCAGCTGCGGTAAGCTGTACCCAGCGTAAACATCGGGTAACCAAGGGAAGACCTTTCCCTGGTTACCCGATATTTACCTTCGTTACCAGCCTCCGCTCTTGCTGCCAGTGCCGGCTCCTGCTCTGTGCACATGTGGCTGCAGTACACATCGGGTAATTAACCCGACGTATACTGTAGCAAGGAGAACAAGGAGCCAGCGCTCAGTGTGTGCGGCTCCCTGCTCTCTGCACTGTGACATGTAGCTGCAGCACACATCGGGTTAATTAACCCGATGTGTACTGTACCTAGGAGAGCAAGGAGCTAGCGCTAAGCGCGGCTCCCTGCTCTCTGCACTGTGACATGTAGCTGCAGCACACATTGGGTTAATTAACCCGATTTGTACTGTACCTAGGAGAGCAAGGAGCCAGCGCTAAGCGCGGCTCCCTGCTCTCTGCACATGTAGCACAGCAACGTTATGATCGCTGCTTCTGCTGTGTTTGACAGCTAAGCAGCGATCATAACAGCGACTTACAAGGTCGCTGTTACATCACCGAAAATGGTGACGTAACAGCGACGTAGTTGTCGCTGTCGCTTAGTGTGAACCCAGCTTTAGTCTTTAGTTTGGGGATCTAATTGCCTTTGGCAAATTGTAAAGTAATGCTAATTAACCCCTACGCTGACTGATAAGAACGAGCTTTCAGTAGGAAATCCAAATTGTCAATAGGGTCATTGGTTAACCCTATTTATGTTCTTTAAATAGCATGGCAGGTTTCTTGTCACAGAGACAGAATTTTGTTAGTTTACGGGTGGAAGCTACTCAAGTGTTTTCTAAATCAGAAATTACCTTTGCTCAAAGAGATATTAACTCACAATTTAGCAATCTGTTCAGAACCTTTAAACAACAAACAAGGGCATGGTGGGAAATATTTAGTCTGGAAACTTATTTGACAAAGGGGATTGTATATAGAGGACTGAGAATCCATATAGCCCCGAATACACACAGGGAGGATACGGAATTTATGAAAGGATGGGAGGATTTGTTGATGGATAATTCCTTGAGGATGATGAATTACCTCTTAGAATATGAAAAGAGAAATCTTAATAAAATCAATGAACAGCTTGAGAAAGAGATATTAGATATACAGCAATTTTCAACACAACCTGATTTTGGAAGATTGGAACTTAATCTACAAAAAAATATTGAGACAGTGAAGAAAGAGATTAAAGATCGGAAACATCAAAAATATATTAGGGACCTAACTGATTTTGAAAAAGGCGAAGTATATAGGTTCAGTAGAACTAGAGGGAGACAAAATAGATCTCGATTTTTTTGAGCCTTCTGAAACAGATTTCTCTGAGTCGGATAGCTCTGTTGGTGCTAATTCCAATAGGGGCGTTTTTAAACGTAAGAGTGGTCCGAATAGAAATAATAAACAGAGAAAAAGTTCTTTTTCTAAATCATGGACGGCAGAACGGATTGGAAAAAATCGAGATCTATCCAGCAGCAACTCCTCATCCTTTTTGTCATCTGTTTCACAGAATTTGAGAGGGGATATTCAAAATACACAGACCCCTGTTGTTTTTGGGAATATGTTTCCCAACCCAGGTACAACTATTCCAGTACAGAATGGAAATCAGAATCAGATCCAAATACAACCAGACCCAATACAGACTCCAGTCACCTTTGGAAATATTACACCTATTCCAAATATGACTATCTCGTCACAGAGTGGGAATCAAGGCCACTTTGCGGTACAGACTGGGTTAATACAAAATACTCAACCGATGAACATGATACAATCAAATATGACCACAAGGTTAGGAAATATACAAATAGCTACATCAGGTTTGCCCCCCCAAATTTTGCCTCAACAAAATACAACAAATATGATGATGACATCACAGCCGGGTATAAGTGGAACAGTCCTTACAAATCAGCCTTTTTTAGGGAAGCAATAGATGGTATGATTAATGATGAAGAGACGTCAGAAAGGGACTTACAAATATTTAATGTATCATCGGTGGATCTAAGTCAAGCACATATACAATTGCTGAGGAAGGGCTTATCATTTACACCTGTCCCAAGATATGACACCTTTACTTGGACAAAAGATATAAATTTATTCGCGAGAAGATTAGCCTTACATAAATATCATGCAATAAAGAATAGGGATCTATCAGTCATGAAGAAAAAGGAGGATGAAGCCATCAAGATTCTGGAGAGTCTTGAGGAGGGTGAATATGAAAATACTGATGAGATTTCCCACCCTTTCTCATCACTCAAACCAAAAAGTAAGAACACTCCTCCCTTTTCTCAATATCATAACATAGATACTTTTGTCAATATGGTAGAGGAAGATCTCAAAAAGATTAATTATAAACGACATAGCCTTTTAAAAAATCTGAACCAATTAGAAATGAAAGCCCTAAATGATCTGGAAGAAATGCAAAATGTGACCATAAAAGGTTCAGACAAAGGGGGCAATATTGTCCTGATGGACACAGAGGATTATGCAAAGATGGCTAAAAAGTTGTTAGATGACAAAAAAACGTATACGATCTTGACTGAAGATCCAACAAAAAGATTCCTTCTTGATTTACAGAGTTTGTTGAAAGTTGCACTATCAGCTTCCTTAATTTCGGAAGATGAATATAAGGAAATGTATAATCCTTGTCCCACTTTGGCCACATTCTATGCACTCCCAAAAGTGCATAAGAACGTGGTCCCTATACCTGGAAGACAGATTGTCTCGGGAAATGATTCTCTTACGGAGGGTGCCAGTAGATATTTGGATGAACTGCTATCCCCTTTTGTACAAGTCTTACCCTCTTTCATCAGGGACACAAAAGATCTTGTCCTTAAGTTACGTGGCATAAATGTATCGGACACGACCATCCTGGCTAGTCTAGATGTTGAAGGATTATACAGCAACATTGATCATGAGCTAGGAATAGTGGCTGTAGGTCACTTTTTAGCAGCGAAGGGTAAACAATTTACACCTCACAATGAATTTTTGTTGTCACTTTTGCGGTTTGTGTTGACGCACAATTTTTTTACCTTTGTCGGTACCCTATATCATCAGATTAGGGGTACCGCCATCAGTACGACTTGTGCGCCCACTTTTGCAAATTTATTTTTAGGGTGGTGGGAAGATGTTTTTGTTTTTTCGGAGGATCTGAGTTTTTACACTAGTCACATATTATTTTGGGGTAGGTACATCGATGATGTACTTATCCTATGGGATGGTGAGAGAAATATTTTTCAAGATTTTGTTACAATTCTGAATAATAACAAGATTGGTATGTTTTTTACCCAGGAGATTGGAAACAGAATCATTAATTTTTTAGACTTGACAATTACTATTGATGAAAGGGGGAATATACAGACGAATACTTACAGAAAACCCACTGCAACAAATAATTTGTTGCATTGGGATAGTTGGCACCCACCTGCTTTGAAAGCAGGTATCCCGATAGGACAATACATGAGAGCACGTAGAAACTGCTCTGATGATAAAAGCTTTGGGGCAGAATGTGGCAGATTATTCAGATTTTTTATTGCAAGAGGATACCCTAAAAAAGTTCTGTATAAAGCTTTTCATAGAGCAAAAGGGATGAATCGTGATGACCTCTTGATAGAAAATCGAGGAAGAAAATCTGATAATTCACCAGTTAGAGTAATAGGAACCTATGATGAGTGTGCCCCAGCGATCCGTAGGACTCTTAAAAAGTATTGGCCTATTCTAAGAGCGGACCCTGATTTAAAGTCAGTAATTGGATCTACCCCAAATATTACATATCGTAGGGGGAAAAATTTGAGAGAATTCCTCACACATAGTCATTTTGTGCAAGGTAAAAGGAATGAGAGTAACAACATGAATTGGCTGTCGAGCTTGCAGGAGGGTTCTAACCCTTGCGGCACATGCTCTTTTTGTGGTTACATGTTGAAACTTAAAGAGTTTATCAATCCTTTGGATAATCGAAGATATGTCATCAATGATAAAATCAACTGTAAATCAAAGGAATAATATATATAGCAAAGTGCCCATGCAAAAAGCTATATATAGGAAAAACAATTCAAGAATTTCAGAGGAGGATCTCTAAACACATAAGCACAATTAATACCAAAGTTGACACACCATTGTCAAGACATATGAGATGCTACCATACAGAAAATCCCCTAAATTTAAAATTTTGGGGTATAAGACAGATCAGTTTAGGTGCGAGAAAAGGTAATCTGGAAAGGCTGCTACTAAAGGAAGAAGCAAGGTGGATTTTTAGATTGAACTCTATGAGCCCCAATGGCCTGAATGAAGGCTTCACATACACAGCTTTTATTTGAACTTTGCTGCTCATTGTGATAATTTAGCTACTGTCATACAATATAAGATAATATGAATATAAGAAATTTCTGTTGGACTTATAACAAGTAGGACCTATAGATTAAAGATATAAAAGATAAAATAAAACCTCAAGCTTTAGCCATGCCCCAATAACATCTCCTCTCCCAGATAAAAAGATAGCACATTGATATAGCAGCAATAGGTGTAGTATAATTGAACAATCTATGATAAAATTAAAATATTTTCATTGCCATAATATATCAATGATTAGGATATAATATCTGTCATATCAATATAGATATAGAAGTTCTCTGTCCAAAATATTCTCCCCTCTCATATTTTTCTTTTATTAAAGATATATCTCTGATGGTTATTTGTGAACATGTTCAGTAAAGATAGGGATGAGAAATTCCCCTGAATGTGTTTTTATTCTAAGAAAATATTAGGGGTTAATGTACATGTATTTACCTCTCATATAAAAGTAGGAATAGAGCAGTAGAATATATATGTATCTGGGGTAGTACAAACATTTCTTGGATATATACTTCATGATAACAATTTTTCCAAAAATGCTGTTTTTGAGTTTATATATACTGTTTGCTCCTATCCTCAGTGGTGGGAGTAGGCATAGATCCCCATACAGACAATATGAATGGTATACTGCTCTAATCTTCTAAGTCCCAGAGAATGTGCTGTGTAATACAAAATCCTGTTTTAATACTAAGTCTTAACGCATGCGTGCTGAGAGATAACAGTGCTTTAATGTTCTAAGTCCAGGAGCACGCGCAGTGTGTTTATCTCATAGTAAACACATGGTCTGATGACGCATAGCAGGAGAAAGCACAGTCTGTGTAACCTGAGGTAAAAACGGGATGACAGAGGACTTTGACCTGGACAGAGATAATATCATGATAAGAGATGTAATCTCACTGGCCAGAATTAATAGATCCTGATTGGATTTTAACCTCAGAGAGGGAAATAGGAAGTTGGTCAGTCTGGCCAGTGAGATGGAGGAGCTGAGGAGAGACAGATATAAGAACGAATAGCGATCCAGAAAGAATTGAAGGTAATATACTCCTCTAATAGTGATTGGCTATAGAGCATATAATGGAACATATATTGAGGATTTTCATTGGCAAAGCACAATATGAGGTCATATCTAAACCTTTAAAACGTCCGTCCATGCATAGTAATTCAGCATTAGCCTCAGCCCCCTGATGACGCCAGTGTGGTGAAACATGTTGGGGAGGCTACTGAATGTCTTTTTAAAATAGTGATCACAGTGATTATTTACAATAGGATTAACACATTAGCTAGCCAGAGACAGGAAGAATGAGTCTGAATAGGGAATTCCCTGTGGCTAAAGTAATGGCTTTTGTGATATAAGACAGATCACTGAGCTCAGTGCTTTTAATTGTGTTTGTCCCTTTATCTTAATACGTTGTTTAACAGTTATATATTAATAGATTAGTCTTTAGTTTGGGGATCCAATTGCCTTTGGCAAATTGTAAAGTAATGCTAATTAACCCCTACGCTGACTGATAAGAACAAGCTTTAAGTAGGAAAGATGCAGATGTTTAACACTGGCAATGCCATTCTCAGCTTGACAATTTTGGTCATCTACATGATGGAGCACACTGTAAGCATTATTCGGAGTCAGGTGTTGGTCCAAGAGGAAGGGAGGAAGTACTGGAGGAGTCATATGCGGAAGGGATAACATGATCTACAAGGTCCAGATGATCAGCGGCACCTTGGCGGCAGTCATGGTACGGTAGGGGAGAGGGATTATCAAGGGCGCATAGTATCAGCAAAACAGTTGAGGAAGGTGCAGGAGCCCTGGAAGAAATGGAGGATGAACTGGCGATGGGCATGGAAGACTCAGCAGATTAGTGAGAGCTTGCTCACATTTCGGTTGTGCGAGGTTGTGGGGAGAGGGCAGAGGAAGGAGGCACGATTCTCACCTCTCTGCCAACAACACACCGAGGACTTGGTCTTCCTGGATGCTCAAGACACATGAGCGCCTTCTTGCTGCACTTCCTACAACATGACCCTTGGATTGTACAAATTCCAAGTCATGCTGACTACTGGGTTGCCACACTGTTAGATCCCCGGTACAACACAAAATTTTGCGAAATAACTCCTGCCATAGAAAGGGACGCACGTATGCAGGAGTATGAGCAGAAGGTGTTACGCAATCTTACATCTGCTTTTCCACTAAACACCAGTGGTGCACAGAGGGAATCTCAACACTTTTTCATCGATAGGAGGAAATGGTCTTACTTGTCCACATTTGAGGGACCGAGGGCTGGCTGCTGTGCTGAGATGGCGTTGAGTACGGTGTCTCTGCAGAGTTGCATTTTTGGTCATATACAAACTGAGTTGAAAAAGGACAGATGCTGGTGGAAAGGGGAACAGGTGTGTTGGAAAGGGTAAAAAAGTTTGTGTCCGTGGGTTTGGTGGTTAAGCAACATTAACATTTGCTGAAGAAACAACATCTGGTATGGTGGGACTGGCAGATTTGGATAAGGTGGTATATACTATGTTACCACTATATAAAAAATATTAAGAAGAAAAGAAAGAGAAAGGTACATATCCCAATCGCAATTCGGTGTCCACTGTGCTCACAGATGGAAAAGGAGAGGTTGGCAACTGGAAGGTTAGGTGGAGGATACAGAGCAGGTTGACTCTGAAACAAATAGTAGCCTGAACCGAGTTAGACGCCACTCGGATCTGGAGACTGGGAGCCCTGTTAGCGTGACAGGGTCCACACAACCACCCAGCCCCGGAACTCCCTGTTAGCAACACAGGGGCCATTGGTTACGCTGTCCGTGTGCATAGGGGACACACCTGTGGACAGCAGGTGCATCAGCAGGCCTGTTTATGCCACTGGGCTGCATTAGCAGCACTGGTTGGACAGGAGCTGTTCTTAAACGTTCTGCATTACCAACTGTGGTGGCAGCCTGCATCGATGACCTATCCCTGCCTACCTCTGGCCTAAAGCCGCAATGGGTTCAACACATGGAGGTGTGCTCTTTCGGAGCATAATAGTAGACTGGGTACCTTCTTCTTGGCTCCAGCCCCTTTTATAACCTGGGTCTGCCCGAAACAAGGGTGGACCACAATGCACCTCCTGGAGACAAAAGCAGAGCGACACGTCATGAGTGGCATATCTAGCGTCCTATTTTGAACCGCCACTTGAATGATGACATCATGGCTGCTACAACCAAAACATCTCAACAGTCATCGTCTGACCAACAACAATGAGGTTACAAGTCATAGGGGCGGGCCTCTGCAAGCCTGTTGGGAGTGGCATGGCCAAATTGTCAGGACACCTGATGCCCTGTGGTCTATATGGGCCCCCCACATCAGGGGCAGGGCCAAAGAGTTCATTACCGGACCTAGCCTCTGATGCAGTAAGTGCCTGAGCATGCTCAGTAGCATGAAATACAGTTTCTGAAAAAAAGACTATCCGCTTCAGCATGCTGTCTAGGCACAACACAGGACTTAGACCCAGCACAGAGTGCAAGTACCTGTGCAAAGAGGCTTTTCTCAGTCAGTGTGAAGCCCCACAGGTGTTGTGTTGGTGCATTACCTTCAGGGACTCCACGTGGAGGAAGAGTCTGGTCACACTTAGGTTGCTTCTTTATATGTATTTTCGTGATGCCACTCTCTGTATTGCGGTCAGTGGGGACCGCCACTGCAGTGTAAGAGGACACCTGAGGCTGATGTTGGGTGCAATTAGTTTTAGTGGCCTCCCGAGAGTGAGTCAAGCCCCAGGGCCCTGTGTAAGTGTGTTGAGCCGCAGGTCGCAGAATGACTCAGGCACAGTCCAAACGAGCATGCGCTGTAGCCCAAAATTAAGACTTTGCCTCAGGAATGACACAGTCTGGCAGAGCATACTCCGTTGGCGAAACACTGGAGTTAGGATGCGGCTGGGGTAAATCGGCACACAGGAAAGAGCAACTGCGGAAACACTTCGTTCAATTGTGAGGGGAGTCATTTTGGAGTTTGGTGAGGAGTACCGTAACGCCAGTGAGCAGCATCCTGTGCCACAGACCAACATTCTTCCGGTGCTGTCTATACTGTTAACCATGATAGGAGCATAAAGTCTGTATTCATGGCAACTGGACATCACAGTACCCGGGTACGGTAGGCTGTGCCCAGACAGTAATACGTGCACGCAACACTTTGTTTTATTATAAAAACACATATCTGTTCTGGGTAGGACGACACTTGCTGCCTCTGCACTGTCAAATTGTTATGTACAGTTTATATCATAGAGGGACAGCGATACATGTTTGCATTGAATGTTGCTTTTCAATATTTACATGACTGTGTTGCAGAGCTGTGTGGTTTGCATTGACATTGTTATCATCTGCCTTATCTGTGAGGCTTCAGCTAACAAGGGTATTCAGGGTGGGTGATGTGTTTTGTCTATGTTTAGGTAGATAACTGGGAAGCTCTTGTGATGCGCCACTAGTAAGTTGTCTTCGCACACACACACACACAAACACCCAATTACTGCTGCTACGCAGAGGGCATAACAAGCAGTAGGCAACTGAATAGATTGTTCTATTATTTCAATTTAATGCATGGTTCTTATTGTTTGTTTTGGGAAAATGAAACAATCATTTATGAACCCAACTGCAAACAGTGCTTTTCATGTTGCGTGGTTTTGCTGCATACTGTGGATCCCATCAAATACAAGACTTAAAATGAAGCATAAGTAGCAAAGGGAATTTCACTGTGCTACAATGCGGCCTAGCGGCGCTGTGCAACCACCGCCTGCCCCATCACGTGCATCTGCGTGCTCTTCATCCTCTGTGACTGTGGGGAAAGCAGTCACACATGCTTTTTCACACTGAAAATTCCACCCCATTACCCGTAAGCGGGAGTGTGATTGGCAGGTCGTCACTTATTTTGTAAGTGCAAACAGATGGTATTGTTGAGCTGTCAGACATCGAGAGAACCACCATTGGATGAAGGAAACATTATATCCACGCCTGCACCTTCGTGAAAGATTGGCTGGACTACCTGCAGTTAATTATTGCGTTGCACAAATGGAAAGGAGTGTAGCATGCACATGTGTTGTACCTTGCTTGGCAGCAAAGGAACACTAACTTAGTATTCCAGACAATTTCAGGATGGCAGAAACGTATCAGCTCTTTTGGCAAATTATATAGCGTGGCAAAATTGGGCAGGTGGGTACTGTGGCCGTGTTCTGTGTGTACCAGGACAGTAAAGGAAGCCTCACTTTCTATCCCTCCTAATGATGAAATGCAGCAAGGAATTCCCTGAGTTTGCTATAAAAATAGTGCATGAGGGTGTCATGCAGAGGTGCTAGAAATAGCTTGGCACCAGTGGGGCACAAATGGAGTACAACAGCCACTTTTTGGATGCCACTAAGTTTACTCAGTGTTTGCTAGTATAATGGCTTAGTAAAAATGAGCTTGAGTGTGCAATGCAGAGGTGCTGCAAATAGATTTCCACTAACTGGCAGCATGCCACTAAGTTTACTCAGTGTTTGCTAGTATAATGGCTTAGTAAAAATGTGCATGAGGGTGTCATGCAGAGGTGCTAGAAATAGCTTGGCACCAGTGGGGCACAAATGGAGTACAACAGCCACTTTTTAGATCCCACTAACTGGCAGCATTTTTTGCTATTATTATAGCTTATTAAAAACAGAGAAGGAGGGTGTCATGCAGAGGTGCTAGAAATAGCTTGGCACCGGTGTGGCACAAATGGAGTACAACACCCACTTTTTGGATGCCACTAACTGACAGCATTTTTTGCTATTATTATAGCTTATCAAAAACTGAGCAGGAGGGTGTCATGCAGAGGTGCTAGAAATAGCTTGGCACCAGTGGGACACTAATGGAAGTCCAACAGCCACTTTTTGGATGCCATTAAGTTTACTCAGTGTTTACTAGTGAAATGGCTTAGTAACAAAGAGCTTGAGTGTGCAATGCATAGGTGCTGCAAATAGATTTGCACTAGTGGGACACTAATAGAAGTCCAACAGCCACTTTTAGGATGCCACTAAGTTTACTTAGTGTTTGCTAGTATAATGGCTTAGTAACAATGAGCTTGAGTGTGGAATGCATAGGTGCTGCAAATAGATTTGCACTAGTGGGACACTAATGGAAGTCCAACAGCCACTTTAAGGATGCCACTAAGTTTACTCAGTGTTTGCTAGTATAATGGTTTAGTAACAATGAGCTTGAGAGTGCAAAGGGCAGGAGGGTACAGTGGCCGGGTTGGGGGTCAGTGTACAGGAAAGGAAGCCTCACTTCCTATCCCTCCTAATGGTGAAATGCAGCAAGGAACTCCCTGACCTTAGCTACACAGACGTTCTTATCTGTAGCTGTTAAAACCTCTTTCCACGGACCTGACTGTCACCTACGACTCTGAGCCTGCTGTTCTTAGCCCTTACAAGGGCTAAAAGAAACTTCTATCACTATTCTGTATAGTGCTGTGTGTAGAGCGTACACAGCAGTATTGGCGACAGGAGCTGCACCTGCGGTGACTGACACCCAGACGCAGAAGGCAGATAATGCCGTGCTGGAACAAAATGTCCGTTTTTATAATGCAGGGACATGTGACATGGACATCCTATCACACATGCCGTTGCTTCTCTGGCTAAAAGTCCACTTAGCTGTGTGTGTGTCTGGGATTGGCTGACATGCTGGCCCGCCCCACTACACGTGCACTTAGGGAGGGAAGGAAGAACAGAAAAAACAAAATAAATAAAAAAATGGCGATCGCCATTATCCCAGCAGCAGTGATCTGAATGCGCTGTTCCCGCAGACTATACGCTGAAATTTCAGAATAGTGTGAGTCACAGAGTGATTTACACTATTACAGCGGAAAGCCAGCTAGTAATTAGCTTGGCTTTTTGCCGCTAGAACCATTCTTGAACGTAACTAGAACTATCGAGCTTTAGCAAAAAGCTCGAGTTCTAGTTCGATCTAAAACAGCCCCCAAAATCACTCGGACCGCGAACTGGAGAACCTCGAACCGCGCTCAACTCTACTCGTAGCCACGTGGAGCGAAACAACGTCATAGAGAAAAAAAAGGGAATCACAAGCTACAAAATGTTGAACATCTAATAAAATAACAGCAAATTGGATAGACAATATATCGACAATAAAAATAAAATCATGACAAGATGAATTGTGTGTGTTTTTCTTACTAGAAAGAAAAGAAAAGATAAATAGAGGGGGGAATGACCGCACAAAAAAAGGGGAAAAATCAGACTTGAACACAGAGGGATCTGTGCTGGAAGGAATGAAAAACTGCCTCTAGCCATTACTCTGTCCAGGATATTTGCTACAGAGAGGTGACTCAAGAAGGGTTCTTGAAACTAACATTGATACTACTTAATAAATATGTACATATAACCATGCGCATACATATATCCTATGAGGGAAAATATAATGTTAAAAAAGAGAGTGTGATCGGGATAAAGAAAGAGACCCAAAAGGGACTTTTTTAGTGAAACGTGTGGGACATGGTAAGCTTGAAATACTTCCCGTGAACGATAGTGTAGGAAAAAATATAGATGTATTTGAACCAGAGGGAGACCTAACTTTTTCCTGGAAAGCAACATAATTTATGATACAAAGTGGAGATCAAGAAAGGGTGAAAAGCGCATGTGTGGAGAAGGGAAGCGGGTTCCTCACAATGAGAGGTAATAAGAGTTCAGACCGTGGGAAAAAAATGGAAAGCGCGTGCGCAGTGTACTTGAAAGGTGAATGAACGATGTGGATATTTACGGGGAGTTTGGGAAAGGAATGTGAATAGAGGAGCATAAATAAGGGGCATCAATATAGAGGAAGGATAAGAAAAAGAAATGTAAAAACATTTCTTTGTTTATTTTGAAACAAAGAGGAATGTATTTGCAAAAATGTGCAAAAACAGTCTTTGCTCAGAAGAAAAAAAGCAAAAAGGCAGCAAAGAGCGCAGTGAAATAGCTCCTCGCCCACCACCAACAGTGAAAGGATCCGATTTCAATGCACTGAAATGTGCCAGTTCCCGGAGGCATCCGAAATAATGATACAGAGTGGGGAATACAGTGCGCGTGCGTCAGAGGATAGAAAGCTGTTTCGGGGCACTGGAGGTTATAGAGGTTCAGACCGTGGGAAACAGATCCCACGGTTTCATTGTGAGGAACCAGTTTCCTTTCTCCACGCATGCGCTTTTCACCCTTTCTTGATCACCACTTTGTATCACAAATTATGTTGCTTTCCAGGAAAAAGTTTGGTCTCCCTCTGGTTCAAATACATCTATATTTTTTCCTACACTATCGTTCACAGGACGTATTTCAAGCTCACCATGTCCCACATGTTTCTCTAATAAAAGTCCCTTTTGGGTCTCTTTCTTTATCCCGATCACACTGTTTTTTACCATTATATTTTCCCTCATAGGATATATGTATGCGCATGATTATATGTACATATTTATTAAGTAGTATCCATATTAGTTTCAAGAACCCTTCTTGAGTCACCTCTTTGTAGCAAATATCCTGCACAGAGTAATGACTAGAGGCAGTTTTTCTTTCCTTCCAGAACAGATCCCTCTGTGTTCGAGTCTGATTTTTTTCCCCTTTTTTTTTTACCCCCTCTATTTTTCTTTTCTTTCTAGTAGGAAAAACACACACAATTCATCTTGTCATGTTTTTATTTTTATTGTCGATATATTGTCTATGCAATTTGATGTTATTTTATTAGATGTTCAACATTTTATAGCTTGTGATTTCCTTTTTTTTCTCTATGACGTTGTTTCGCTCCACGTGGCTGTGAATCACTCCAGCAAAGAACTATGTAAAGTGGAGGCTGCAGGGAGATCATCAAAAATACACTCCAATCTAGATGCAAATGTGATGCCCTGGCAAAACCAGGTAGTCACAAATAGGCCCCCACATTATACCGTTCCCTCATTAGGAAACACACAGCCAACAAGAAACCCTAGTCACCCCCCTTAGGGAAAGATAAACACACCAGTGGGTGTTACCAGGTGGTTTGGACACGCCCACGCAGGGGTCCAGACAGCCCAGGGCGGAAAAACATGCAGTTAAGTGAAGATTAGTCTGAAGTTCAGTTTGGAGAGGAGTGTGGGCTGGAGCTAAGGGTAGCTCCAGCAGGAAAGTTCAAGTTGAACGGTACCAGGGTAGGAGCCCTGGTGCCACTGGCTAGGAGGCAGACTGTGGTCTCCATCAGCAGGAGATGGGAAGACGGCTTGGAAGAACCGAGATGGAGATGGACCGGGACAGGGTTGTAGCCCGCCGGTGCCGACACGGGGCGGGAAATCATAGCACACAGGTACTCGGACCCTGAAGCCAGAAACCGGAACCAAGCAGACTGGTTAATTCACCGATTGAGGCCAGGACTAGAGTTCCTGTCCCACCCAAAGTCCCTCATAGAAGACAACAGCCCACCGATCGGGATAAGAGGTCACCGCCAGAGCCCATAGATCCCACGGGCCAGCGTCTGCAGGCACGTCTCCTTAGGCCACATCCAGCCAGGAGCGGACTCCTGAGTTTCACACTAGGAAAGTCCACCTTACACAAGCAGTGCAGGAAAAGGATAGAGACCACCAGCCGGGTGGTGGACCTGAATGCAACTGGCCGCAGCACCGGCCACCATCACCTTGGTTTACCAGAGACATGTGTGGATAATTAACCGTGAGTACACCAACACTCCCTGCGGTCGCTATCCCCTGCACCGAGCCACTGGGTCCCGGGGCCACCATTCCTGCCCACGGAGGGGTTAACAACTTGCTGCACAACATCTCCCCCTGGTGCCCAATAACAGCAGCGGTGGTGTCCCATCTCACCACACACTGTGGGTGGCGTCACAAACTTACTACGGCCTAGCCCGTACATCTACGTCCCCCCATTTTTTCGGTGTGTCCGCGAGACCCCCGGGTCTGGAGACCCTTGAGCCACTGCCCCTGAAGGCTCGGAGCCGAGCAGCGCCGGCTGCTGGCATGGGGGTGGCACACCCCGAAACTTGGTGTCACGAACAGGATACTTACCCATCCATTACCTTGTGGAAGTACGCCTTGTATTGGACAGTCAGTGATGATCCGTTGCAAAATTTTCAGATGTCGCCATCTTGCTGCCATTTTGGGCACAAAAACTACAGCCCAGCGTCTTCTTCCCTGAGAAAAGGGCGCGAAAGCCGAAGCCCCGCCCCCTGGGAACGCGGCCGGAAAGCGAGCCGGAAGTCACAAAACAAAACTAACAGGCCGCAGAAAAAAGTGCCGGCAAAAGAGCAAGGGGGAGCAGTGGGAAGATGTCTGCTCTAAAACTTGGTGCCGGCCCGGTGCCAATCGCTGCAGTGGCGGCGCCCGTGAGTGAAGCAGTCGGTGAGGAAGTTGCAGCTCCCGCTCCGGTCGCAGGAGCATTGGACCCCCTGGGCTCCGGTAGTGACTCCCCGTATAGCAGCTGGCGGTGACCCGCCTGCCACAGGAAGGATGTCGGCTTCGGCAGTCCGCCCAGCCACAACGGGAATGGCACCCGGCTCAGAAGACCCCTTAGCCGCCAGCTTGGAATCGGAGGAGACAGATGAAAGCAGCCCAGGTGTCAACGCCTTGGTAGCAGCGTATATCCCGCGATGTGGTGGGAAGGGATACCGGTTGGCTCTGTCGACCCGTATGTACTCTATGCTGGAGGCGTATGAGGCTGATGCGGAGTCCACCTCCGAGGATGAGGCCCTAACTAGAGATGAGCGAACTGGCCGTGGTTCGGCTCGAGTTCGGTTCGTCGAATGTTCGACGAACCGAACTCGAACCAATAGGCTATAATGGGCGGCAATCACAAACACATAAAAACACATTATAAATGTACACATACAGTTAATAAACATTGCCATAACACTTACCGGTCCCCGCGATCCCTCCTGCACTCTGTCTCCTGCCGCTATTCCATCCGATGATCGCTGAATCCTCCCAGTGACCGGCACTGCCAGCAGTGATGCAGGACCTATCGTGACGTCAAAATAGCCATGTGACCAGTCACGTGGCTATTATCTCATTGGCTACAGACTGGTCACATGACTATGACGCGTCATGTAGGACCTGCGAGTGCATCTCTCCGGTACACGGTGCACATTTGTGTATCGCCGTGTACCGGCGACATGCTGTAGCACACGGTCGACTCCCCGTTCCGTTGGGGACCGGCTGACACAGCCGGTCATTAACGGAGATCACCGTTGCCATAGCAATGCAGTTAGCGGTGACGTCACCGCTAACCGTGGCTCCGGGAATCACATGATCGGAGCCCTGTTGCTATGGTAACGCGTCTGTCACCGCCAGCAGCACTGATCTCTCACTCCGTGAAGGCTGCACGCTGCTTTCCGTGCAGCCTTCACGGAGTGATTTCTGCACGGGAAGCAGCGTCTTCCCCCATGCAGCAGTGATGGATCAGAGCTGCATTTGTTGAACGAGAAAAACAGAAGACCATGGATCGTGGAGGGCTGACAGGGGGTAATAAAGATGGAGTCTCTAATGTGTCTGTGTATTTATTTCTATTAAAGTATTTTTTCTCTGTGTGGTGTCTTTTTTTTAATCCTTTATTGGAGATTCTTAATGGCCGGGTCAAACGTGCCTGACATTAAGAATCTCTGGCTTAATACTGGCTAGTAAAACAAAGCCAGTATTAACTCATGATTACCCAACAAGCCACCCGGCTCCAGGGCTGTTGGAAGAGATGGATACAGCGCCAGATGATGGCGCTTCTATGAGAGCGCCATTTTCTTGGGCGGCTGCGGACTGCAATTCACAGCAGAGGCGCCCAGAAACCTCTGGCTAACCTGTGCTGCGGATTCCAATCCCCAGCTGCCTAGTTGTACCCGGCTGGACACAAAAATGGAGCGAAGCTCACGTCGTTTTTTTTTTAATTATTTCATGAAATAAGTGAAATAATTAAAAAAAACGGGCTTCCCTATATTTTTGGTTCCCAGCCGGGTACAAATAGGCAACTGGGGGTTGGAGGCAGCCCGTGGCTGCCTGCTGTACCTGGCTAGCATACAAAAATATGGCGAAGCCCACGTCATTTTTTTGGTGGGCAAAAAACTTCTGCATACAGTCCTGGATGGAAAAATTGGTTAAAGGATTTCACCAGCACAAAACTCCAGGCATTTTGTTCTTTAAAATAAAACTTCCTTTATTTTCTTATCATTAAAAAGTCCATGCTATGGTGGTCAAGCCCATGTCAGAGAGGACGCGTTTCGAACATCCAGTTCTTATTCAGTCTCTAAACCATCTAGTCACAGAACTGTTTAAAAAGGGCTGAACCCAAACATGTGATCAAATGCAAGGAGAGAGCAAGACAATTACAAAAACATTAACCCCTTGAGTTATATCACTCCATATAATGCTTATAACACTTATATATATACAAAGTATTTTTTTTAGCCAGATTAATATGCAAACATCAATTCATTTCTTTTATTTAAACCTTTTGGAAATCTTGTGCCCATTAAAAATATCCATTTTATTTCTCTCTGAAAGAGGATATCTTTCAAATTTCCACCCCTTCTAGGTAGTTGAATTTTTTCAATGGCATTGACTTTCATGCCTGTTAAATTACCTGCATGTGCGTCGCGAAAATGTTGAGACGCTCCTGATAATTTTCTGGTGGTGGCATTATTAACATCATAAATATGTTCAGATATCCTCTTTCTGAGAGAACGACAAGTGCTGCCTATATATTGTAACTGGCAAATAGTACACGATATTAAATAAACCACATGGTCTGAACTGCAGTTTATGAGTGACATTATTTTATACTTTTTTTATCTGTAAATGAAGAAAATTCCTTCACATTTGACATATAACCGCATAGTCCACACGATCTGTGGCCACATTTGAAAGAGCCTGTGCTGGGTAACCAATTGCCAGTGTTTTTTTCTTTTTTAGTGGAACCGCAGCTATTCATATGATCACTAGGTGATAACATGGATCCCAATGTAATGTTCCTTTTTGAAACAAATTTAACTCCATTTTTTAAGATTTTATGTAATGTGTCATCTATAGATAAAATGGGTAAATATTTTTTAATAATTTTGATTACATCATAATAATTTTTACTGTATGTTGTTGAAAAAACTACTGACAATTCTTTCTGGGGATTATCTCTGGTTTTATTCATGTCCAAATATTGTGACCTACTCACTTTGATTGCCTTGGTTTTGGCTTTCTGGAGATTTGTCATTTTATACCCTCTTGCCAAAAACCTTTTTTCAATAGTGCTGCATTCTACCCTCAAAACCATTTTGGGTGTTGCAACATCTCCTAGCACGGATATATTCACCTGTAGGGATGTTATTTATAACATGCTTTGGATGGCAACTTCCCGCATGTAATAGTGAGTTGCCTGATATGGGTTTTCTGTAAAGACTACAATTAATTTCTCCATTGTCACCCTTCCCATGGAATTGTATATCCAAAAAATTAATTTTTGATACATCATGAAAAAAAGTGAAAAAAAGATTATGGGCATTATTATTAATGTATGATATGAAATCCTCAATTTTTTTGTTTGGATTTTGCCATACAATAAGTACATCATCTATAAATCTCAGATATAATGCTATATCCGAGAAAAAAGGATTGCACTGATTAAAAATATATTGTTCTTCCCACCAAAACATAAATATGCCTGCTAGAGAGGGGGAAAACCGTGCGCCCATTGAACATCCCTGTAACTGAATATATCCTTTATTTAAAAAGGTAAAATAGTTGTTTTTGAGTAAAAACTCAGTTACGTCAATCAAATAGTCCTGTAATTCAAGTGAGTAGTCAGAATATTTTTTGAGCAAATCTTTCAACGCTAAAATGGCAAGAGAATGTGGAATGGATGTATACAATGATTGCACATCACAAGTTAACCAACTAAAATTATCCTGCCATTTCATCTGAGAAATAATATTCAACACATGTTTGCTATCTAGGACATAGCCAGGAGACATTTTAGGAAGAAATTGAAGGTGGTTATCCAACCACTCTGCTAGATGTTCAGTATAAGAATCTATACCTGAGACAATCGGTCTCATTTTTGGGGGAAATTGGTTTTTATGTGACTTGGGTAAGGCATGCAATAATGGTATTAAACAATAAGATGGATTAAGATAATCTCTTAATTTTTCATCAATTAAACCCAAATGTAAGCCTTCTTCTAGAATTTTTTCCAAGGATTTTTTTATATCTGCAGAGGGGTCATGATCGACTCTCCTATAGGTATCACAATCCTGTAACATAGTCACTACCTCCCTTTCATAAAGTCCAGTATCCAAAACTACGACTGCCCCCCCCTTGTCAGAATTTTTTATTATGATGTTAGAGTTTTTTTGCAAGGAAATAATCGCATCCTTCTCAGTCTTAGACAAATTTTGAACCATAGGTTCTTGTAAATGAGAAAGAGCAGTTAACTCCTTTTCTACTATGTTCTGGAAATCAGTCATCTGATCACACCTCGAAGGTATGGGATAAAAACTGGGATTAGGAACATTAAAGTGGGAAACCGCACAGTGTGGACACTTCTTTCACGATGAAAATGAGGTTAATGTTCCTAATGTTTCAAATGCATCAGCTGACATTTTTTACTCTCCTATGTCATTTAAAGAACAAATGGCTTTACAAGATTTGCATGATTTGTCAAGTGATAGTGGTGCCGGACCCAATCCACACTGTGCGGTTTCCCACTTTAATGTTCCTAATCCCAGTTTTTATCCCATACCTTCGAGGTGTGATCAGATGACTGATTTCCAGAACATAGTAGAAAAGGAGTTAACTGCTCTTTCTCATTTACAAGAACCTATGGTTCAAAATTTGTCTAAGACTGAGAAGGATGCGATTATTTCCTTGCAAAAAAACTCTAACATCATAATACAAAATTCTGACAAGGGGGGGGCAGTCGTAGTTTTGGATACTGGACTTTATGAAAGGGAGGTAGTGACTATGTTACAGGATTGTGATACCTACAGGAGAGTCGATCATGACCCCTCTGCAGATATAAAAAAATCCTTGGAAAAAATTCTTGAAGAAGGCTTACATTTGGGTTTAATTGATGAAAAATTGAGAGATTATCTTAATCCATCTTATTGTTTAATACCATTATTGCATGCCTTACCCAAGTCACATAAAAACCAATTTCCCCCAAAAATGAGACCGATTGTCTCAGGTATAGATTCTTATACTGAACATCTAGCAGAGTGGTTGGATAACCACCTTCAATTTCTTCCTAAAATGTCTCCTGGCTATGTCCTGGATAGCAAACATGTGTTGAATATTATTTCTCAGATGAAATGGCAGGATAATTTTAGTTGGTTAACTTGTGATGTGCAATCATTGTATACATCCATTCCACATTCTCTTGCCATTTTAGCGTTGAAAGATTTGCTCAAAAAATATTCTGACTACTCACTTGAATTACAGGACTATTTGATTGACGTAACTGAGTTTTTACTCAAAAACAACTATTTTACCTTTTTAAATAAAGGATATATTCAGTTACAGGGATGTTCAATGGGCGCACGGTTTCCCCCCTCTCTAGCAGGCATATTTATGTTTTGGTGGGAAGAACAATATATTTTTAATCAGTGCAATCCTTTTTTCTCGGATATAGCATTATATCTGAGATTTATAGATGATGTACTTATTGTATGGCAAAATCCAAACAAAAAAATTGAGGATTTCATATCATACATTAATAATAATGCCCATAATCTTTTTTTCACTTTTTTTCATGATGTATCAAAAATTAATTTTTTGGATATACAATTCCATGGGAAGGGTGACAATGGAGAAATTAATTGTAGTCTTTACAGAAAACCCATATCAGGCAACTCACTATTACATGCGGGAAGTTGCCATCCAAAGCATGTTATAAATAACATCCCTACAGGTGAATATATCCGTGCTAGGAGATGTTGCAACACCCAAAATGGTTTTGAGGTAGAATGCAGCACTATTGAAAAAAGGTTTTTGGCAAGAGGTTATAAAATGACAAATCTCCAGAAAGCCAAAACCAAGGCAATCAAAGTGAGTAGGTCACAATATTTGGACATGAATAAAACCAGAGATAATCCCCAGAAAGAATTGTCAGTAGTTTTTTCAACAACATACAGTAAAAATTATTATGATGTAATCAAAATTATTAAAAAATATTTACCCATTTTATCTACAGATGACACATTACATAAAATCTTAAAAAATGGAGTTAAATTTGTTTCAAAAAGGAACATTACATTGGGATCCATGTTATCACCTAGTGATCATATGAATAGGTGCGGTTCCACTAAAAAAGAAAAAAACACTGGCAATTGGTTACCCAGCACAGGCTCTTCCAAATGTTGCCACAGATCGTGTGGACTATGCGGTTATATGTCAAATGTGAAGGAATTTTCTTCATTTACAGATAAAAAAACGTATAAAATAATGTCACTCATAAACTGCAGTTCAGACCATGTGGTTTATTTAATATCGTGTACTATTTGCCAGTTACAATATATAGGCAGCACTTGTCGTTCTCTCAGAAAGAGGATATCTGAACATATTTATGATGTTAATAATGCCACCACCAGAAAATTATCAGGAGCGTCTCAACATTTTCGCGACGCACATGCAGGTAATTTAACAGGCATGAAAGTCAATGCCATTGAAAAAATGCAACTACCTAGAAGGGGTGGAAATTTGAAAGATATCCTCTTTCAGAGAGAAATAAAATGGATGTTTTTAATGGGCACAAGATTTCCAAAAGGTTTAAATAAAAGAAATGAATTGATGTTTGCATATTAATCTGGCTAAAAAAAATACTTTGTATATATATAAGTGTTATAAGCATTATATGGAGTGATATAACTCAAGGGGTTAATGTTTTTGTAATTGTCTTGCTCTCTCCTTGCATTTGATCACATGTTTGGGTTCAGCCCTTTTTAAACAGTTCTGTGACTAGATGGTTTAGAGACTGAATAAGAACTGGATGTTCGAAACGCGTCCTCTCTGACATGGGCTTGACCACCATAGCATGGACTTTTTAATGATAAGAAAATAAAGGAAGTTTTATTTTAAAGAACAAAATGCCTGGAGTTTTGTGCTGGTGAAATCCTTTAACCAATTTTAATGCACATGGACTGGCTCTCCAAACCTCTTCTCCGTGCACAGCCCAGGATTACTGGCTTCCATCACACAGGTGAGCTGGGCAAAAAACCTTTTTCTACCTTCACCTTGAGCTGCTATACCCGTGCTCCCTGTGATTCATGAATAGGAACTGTCAGTAAGTCAATTATCATTGTTTTGGATCTTTTCAATAAGAGACATTGTATACTATATATGATGAAATTGCATGACTTATAGTTCCTTATATAAAAAATTGTGTCATAAAATGGAAGACCAGAGGAATGAAGCTAATAGCAATCAGATTTTTGTTACTTCAGATAGACTACGTATGGAGAGAGCAGCAAAAATGTTTTCATTGAACAAGCAAAATACCCCCTTGGTAACGCACACAGAAATGAATCAAATTATGTGGGAATTAGAAAAAGTGATGTCAGCGAGAATTGCGTGCTGTCTGCTCTTCTCCATACAGACAGACAGCAGCTGCAGAACTACAAGGCTCAGCATACTCCCTCCAGGACTGTATGCAGAAGTTTTTTGCCCCCTGAAAAAATTATTTGGGCTTCGCCATATTTTTGTATGCTAGCCAGGTACAGCAGGCAGGTACGGCTGCCCCCAACCCCCAGTTGCCTATTTGTACCCGGCTGGGAACCAAAAATAAAGGGAAGCCCTTTTTTTATTATTTCATGAATTTCATGAAATAATTAGAAAACAAATGACGTAGGCTTCGCCCCATTTTTGTGTCCAGCTAGGTACAACTAGGCAGCTGGGGATTGGAATCTGCAGCACAGGTTGGCCTGAGCTTTCTGGGCCCCACTGCTGCGAATTGCAGTCTGCAGCCGCCTCAGAAAATGGCGCTTTCATAGAAGCACCATCTTCTGGCGCTGTATCCAACTCTTCCAGCACCTGCCTGCTATACCTGGCTAGCATACAAAAATATGGCGAAGCTCACGTCCTTTTTTTGTAGTTTTTTGGCAAAAAAAATTAAAAATGCTTCCCTGGATTTTCCATTGCCAGTGAAGGTAACACCAAGCAGTGCGGGTTAGCAGCCAGTAGCTGCTTGGATTACCCTTTGCTAGCAATACAAAAAAATGCAGCGGGAGCCCATATATATTTTTTTAAATTATTTATTTAAATAACTAAAAACAAAATGGGCTTCCCTGTATTTTGATTGCTGGACATCACAGTGCTGTAAAAATAAATCTTTAAAAAAAATGACGTAGCGCTCCGCGGTATTTTTGATTCTCAGCGCAGATAAAGCAGAGAGCTATGGGTTGCCACCCCCATCTGCCTGCCGTTACCTTGGTTGGCAATCAAAATACAGGGAAGCCCATTAATTTTTTCTATTTAAAAAATAGTTAAAAAAAAATGACGTTGGGTCCCCCCATTTTTGATAGCCAGCTAGGGTAAAGCAGACGGCTGTAGCCTGAAAACCACAGCTGGCAGCTTTACCGTGGTTGGGGATCCAATGTGGAGTTCCCCCCAGGCTCTTTTTTTATAATTATTTTATAAATATTAATAAATACACAAAAAAAGTAGGGTCCCCCCAAATTGGATCACCAGCCAAGGTAAAGCGGACAGCTGTGGTCTGATATTCTCAGGGTGGGAAGGTCCATAGTTATTGGGCCTTCACAGCCTAAAAATAACAGGCCGCAGGCACCCCAGATGTGGCGCATCCACTAGATGCGCCAATCCTGGCGCTTCACCCCAGCTCATCCCGTGCCCTGGTGCAGTGGCAAACGGGGTAATAAATCGGGTTGATACTAGCTGTAAGATCACCTGATATCAAGCCCAGCAGTTTGTGATGTCATGGCGTCTATTAGATACCCAACATCATAAACTATCAGTACTAACAAAAAAAAAAAAATCGACAAAAGAAATTTATTTGAAAAAACAGTCCCCAAAACATTCCCTCTTTCACCAATTTATTGTAAGGAAAAAAATAAAGGGGTCCCACGACGACTCTAGACCGTCTAGAATATGGGGGGGAGACACTCAGGGAACGTATCCCCCATTTTCTAGGAGTGCAGACCCTTCATGTGAGGAGTGTGGGTGCAATGAATCTGCACTCACTCTCCCCGGGTCCACAGCAGCAGAGTCCATGTCGTAATGGTTGCTACCAAAGCTGCAATGCCCTGCTCATGAGGTAAGGGCGTGCCTAATCAGGAGAACTATTCTACATTTCCAAATATTGGTATTTGCTGATATTATTGCTATTCCACCTACTATATATTGGGGATAGGATCTTGGAGATGGAATATCCCTTTAAGTCCAGTTATCCAGCTGAATGAATACTTAACAACAGAGCTCGCTATTTAGATGTGTTTTCTTGTGGCATATAACGGACTCTCATGTTTGGTAGTCATTCAGCAGGGCAACTATAAAAGCAAATCCCTTCATTTGGAAATGTAGTATAGCTCTCCTGATCAATTATGTTCCTTACCTCATGAGCAGGGCATTGCAATAATAATAATAATTTATTCATTTTTATAGCGTTATTAATTCCATAGCGCTGTATGTCTTTGGAGTGTGGGAGGAAACCGGAGTACCCGGAGGAAACCCACGCAAACACGGGGAGAACATACAAACTCCTTGCAGATGGTGTCCTTGGTGAGAATTGAACCCAGGACCTCAGCGCTGCAAGACTGTAGTGCTAACCACTGAGCCACCGTGCCGCCCATTTAGCTTACAGATGCATAACCACCACTCACTGTGTCTGAACACAGGAAGCTGAGCTGACAGCCGCTCTGTGCATGCGGCAGCATCTATTGTGAAGGAGAGGGCCGCGGGGGATCAACGCTGCACAGGTACCGTGGGACACCGGGGAACACCGGTGGGGTTATAGGGGGTGACCTGGCAGGGCCTGGGGAGGAGTTTTCTGTCGCATGTGTCATGGCACATGCGACAGAAATCAGAGGAGTAGGGTGAATGCGGCTGGCGCGCTGTTGTGCGCGTGGCCATCTTGGATTTCTGGGAGGGCATCAGGGGGGGCACTTTGGCGACACCGGGGGACCGGAGGGGACCGGGGAGGAGATTTATCATGTTTGTTCATGCCAGATGGGAGATAAAAAAATTTTTACCGGCGCTGTCATTTACTGTAACGTGATCATCGGTGTACGGTGTATACCTGTGATCACGTGAGCGGGGACCGGAAAAACCGTCCTGAATCATGATCTCCAGGGTCTCAGCTGGCCCTGAAACCCCGGAGATTTTCTGATGCTGGGGGGCACTATTCACTTATTTATGCCTGCTGTTTATAAATGGCAGATCAGAATAAGGCTACATTAACACGACTGATCCATTTTTGCGGTCTGCAAAAAACAGTCCGTTTTTTTTCACGGGTGCATCCGTGTGGCATCCGTTTCCATTCCGTAGACGGTCCGTATGTCATCTGTTTGTCATCCGTGTGCCTTCCGTTTTTTTTGTGTACTGCAAAAAAACTGAAGGAGGGTAAATGCATAAATTTACCCAGGATCCATAGCTTCATCCTACATGAGGCGGTCACATGTTCACTCCAGTGCCATTTTCTACTGCTTTTCACAGCGTAGAGCGCTCTGGTGATTTTCTTGTGCTTGTGCACTTCATTTCAGTCTTTTCTGTCATTATAATGGCAGAAAGACACATAATGTCCCACTCTCCTGCATTTTGTAATTTTGCACCCTTTGGTGCCTTTCATGTGGCACTAAGGGGTGCTTAGCTTTGTATTTAGCCAAAAAAATGAAATAAAAATTATGTAGGGTTCCCCCTAGTTTTGTAGCCAGCTAGGGTAAAGCAGACGGCTGCAGCCTGCAGACCACAACTGGCAACCTCACCTTGGCTGGTAATCCAAAACTGAGGGCACCCCACGCTGTTATTTTAAATTAAATAAATAATTAAAAAAAAAAAAACACGTAGGGGTCCCCCCAAAATTGGATCACCAGCCAAGGTAAAGCAGACAGCTGGGGTCTGATATTCTCAGACTAAGGAGGTCCATGGTTATTGGACTCTCCCCAGCCTAAAAATAGCAGGCCGCAGCCGCCCCAGAAGTGGCGCATCCATTAGATGCGCCAATCCTGGTGCTTCGCCCCAGCTCATCCCGCGCCCTGGTGCGGTGGAAAATGGGGTAATATATGGGGTTAATACCAGATGTGTAATGTCACCTGGCATCAAGCCCTGGGGTTGGTGAGGTCAGGCGTCTATCAGATATCCGACATCACCAACCCAGACAGTAATAAAAAAAAATAGACGACAAACACATTTTTATTTGAAAAAACACTCCCCAATAAATTCCCTCTTTAACCAATTTATTAGAAAGAAAAACAAATCCAGGTCTGGTGTAATCCAAGGGGTTGCCATGACGATCCACACTGTCCCAGTCAATGAAGAGCAGAATGTTCCCCATTGGCTGGGAGAGCAATACAGTGACCTGAGCTAACATCAATGGGTCAGCCCAGGTCACTAAAGGGCATGACAAGTGCTGCTGACAGCGAGGTACATTACCTGCGCTGATCTCCTGCACACTGACAGCACCTGTCACTGAGTTCAATGACCGCCTCCTTCACAGCCAAGTATTGCGAGAGGCCCGTGACGTCACCGCTAGTCAGTCTCGGGTCGGAATTGAGAGAAGGTGATGTGACAAGCGGCGGCCATGGAGGACAGTGACAGCGCTGAGGTCGGGATGGCGGGACTTCATCACCGCAGGTAAGCCGAGTGGGACCATGTGTGCAGAGTGCAGTGTGTGTGTGTGTGTGTGTGTGTGTGTGTGTACACGTACATGCCGCGTGCAGGAGGGGGCGGAGTGAGCTGAGCGGGGAAGTGTGGGCTTCCTGCACGTAACTAGGATAAACATCGGGTTACTAACCAAAGCGCTTTGGTTGGATACCCGATGTTTATCTTGGTTACCAGCTTCTGGCAGGCTGCCAGCGATGGCTCCTGCACACTGTAGCTGTAGAAAGCCCTGCTTTTTGCTGCTAGAACCGTTCTCGAACGTATCTAGAACTATCGAACTTTAGCAAAAAGCTCGAGTTCTAGTTCGAACAGCCCCCAAAATCACTCGAACCGCGAACTGGAGAACCGCGAACCGCGCTCAACTCTAGCCCTAACTGCCGGAGGGGGTGTGATGGTGCCAATCTGCCGCCACTGCGAGCTGCCCGGGCAGTTTGCCAGTGCGTGCCCTGGGAATACCCGGCTTTAAAGGGGCTGGAGCCCGTTACAAGTTTTAATGTTTAAAAGTTGCAAGTTTGATGTTTATGGACTGTCAACCCTGTTGAACGTCCTCGTGTTCCTGAGGAGGCCATCTGCATCACAGGTGGGGGGTGACAGGATAGTTAAAGAGTTAAATGACGCAGCGCTCCAATCTTGTTGAACGTCTTCACCTCTGCAAGTTCTAAGTGGAGAGGCCATCTGGGGTCGGAGCCCCAGGTGGAGGATGGAGCCCGGTCTGGAGGAGCAGTTGTACCCGCACCATCGGCATCTGAAGATGCAGTCTGTTGGACAGTGCCGCCCGTGAGCGAAGGTGGCATTGGAGACTCGTGCTGTCCGGTGGTGGTCCGTGGAAAAGCTGCAAGAGGAGGCTGTTCCAGCAGCGGAATTTAAATGTTACAAATGAACAACCTTCTCACCAAGCCGCAGTCTCTGGAGAGGCTGATCGGAGGACGGGCATGCGGTAGAGTCGACCAAGGCCCTGTCACCAGCAAAACCAGTGACTACCCTCTAGGTCAGGGGTCCCCTGGACATAGGGACCTTGAAAAAGGACTGCCGGGTAAGGAACTTTTTACCCGGCCCGTTTGGGCAACACCCGGACCTACCATGGACTTGGGCAAGGGGTGCCAACCTGTGTTTTAGGGGTGGCATCAGGGATAGGTTGTTTTGGGTGGGTGAGGTGAGAAGGACCCGGTCCGTCCCGTCCCGGTTTTATATGTGCATTGTTAAAGTAACATGCCTCCCATAAGAGAAGAAAACAAAATATACTTGATTGTAAATATGTTATTATACTTGTAACTGTTCATCTTTTTATCTTTTCCAGTTAAATAAATGGTGGTGGTTGGACAGCCCGCAGACGGTCTGTATTTAACCAAGGGGGGATGTGACACCCTGGCAAAACCAGGTAGTCACAAATAGGCCCCCGCATTACACCGTTCCCTCACTAGGAAACACACAGCCAACCAGAAACCCTAGTCACCCCCTTAGGGAAAGATAGACACACCAGTGGGCATGACCAGGAGGTCGGGACATGCCCACCCAGGGGTCCAGACAGCCCACGGTGGGAAAACAGGCAGTTAAGTGAAGATTAGTCTGAAGTTCAGTTTGGAGAGGAGTGTGGACTGGAGTGTGGGCTGAAGACAACAGCCCACTGACAGGAATAAGAGGTCACCGCCAGGGCCCATAGATCCCACAGGCCAGCGTCTGCGGGCACGGCTCCTTAGGCCATATCCAGCCAGGAGCGGACTCCTGAGTTTCACACTAGGAAAGTCCACCTTACACAAGCAGTGCAGGAAAAGGATAGAGACCACCAGCCGGGTGGGGGACCTGAATGCAACCGGCTGCAGCACCGGCCACCATCACCTTGGTTTACCAGAGACTTGTGTGGTTTATTAACCATGAGTATACCAACACTCCCTGCGGTCGCTATCCCCTGCACCGAGCCACCGGGTCCCGGGGCCACCATCCCTGCCCACGGAGGGGTTAACAACTTGCTGCACAACATCTCCCCCGGGTGCCCCATAACAGCAGCGGTGGTGTCCCATCTCACCACACACCGTGGGTGGCGTCACGAACTTACTACGGCCTAGCCCGTACATCTACGTCTCCCCATTTATTTGGCGTGTCCGCGAGTGCCCCAGGAGACCCTCGAGCCACCACCCCCGAAGGCCCGGACCCGAGCAGCGCCGGCTGCTGGCACGGGGGCGGCACACAACCATGTGCCTACAGGACCTGTGTGATGTCACAGTCATGTGATCAGTCACATGATCAGAAGCTACTGCTCCAGGGGACTCTGATCTGTGTCTTCCGGGTTGTGCTGTGCGGGAGTATGAAGCGGAGCCACGGGTATAATGTGCCAGGTGGCGGAGCCGCGGGATATAATGTTCCGGAGGGCGGACCTGCGAGTATAATGTGCCAGGGGGTGAAGTCGCAGGTTTTAATGTGCAGGGGGCGGAGCCGCGGGTTGGAATGTGCCGGGGCAGAACCGCGGGTTGGAATGTGTCGGGGAGGGGAGCCCCGTGTGTAATGTGGGAGGGAAAGGAGGGGAGGGGAGCCGCGTGTGGGGCTGCGGATGATGTGCGTAACTTGCACAGGTGCAGTTCGAATTGCGCCTGTGCAACTGACAGTGGCACGGTGCATGATGGAATAGGAGAACAGACAAAACTGGTGATTATGTAAGTAGATGAGTGATTGTGACCATAATTGTGGACACATTTATGTATCCTCTAGACTCTGACCCCCCAGACACACCTCCCTGTATTATTGCAGTTTTATATATGCACGTTTGCACCTTGTTCTGTCCTTTTGTATCCCTTTAATACATTGTATGGAATAAAGATTTTTTTTTCTAATTAATTATACAGATTGATATTGCATTTGACTACATTATAATGAACCATGGAGATCTTTTGTAGGAATTTGCTGTTTTGTTGGTGACTCTTCATATAAGATTTTGTAATATGGACCGGGTTATTCATGTATTTTTGCAAGCTGACCAGCTCACCCTTTTTTCTCTTCAGCGATGCTGGTAGCACTCATGACTACATTATAATGAACCATGGAGGTCTTTTATAGGAATTTTCATATACTGCACACTGCATCAAATTGGTCTGCATGCCTGTGATCCCAAAAGGAAGCCTCTTCTGAAGATAATGCAGAAGAAAGCCCGCAAACAGTTTGCTGAAGACAAGAAGACTAAGGACAGGGATTACTGGAACCATGTCCTGTGGTATGAGGAGACCAAGACAAAAATTTATTTGGTTCAGACGGTGTCAAGAGTGTGAGACAGGAACCAGGTGAGGAGTACAAAGACAACTATGTCTTGCCTGCAGAATAAGGAAAAAGGATGTCTCCAAAGTTTTTAAAGCTTTGGAGACATTATTTTTCCTTATTCCTCATTGGACCAACAGCCCGGACCATGGATTTATCTCCAATCAGCTAAACAAGCGGATGTATCAATTTACTGAACACGGTGAGGCATAAAAATGTTTTCCTTGTATATGTCTTGCCAACAGTCAAGCATGGTGGTGGGAATGTCATGGTTTGGGGCTGCATGAGTGCTGCTGGCTGTGAGCTGCTACAGTTCATTGAGGGAATCATGAAAGAGAAAATGTGCAGTCACACACTAAAGCAGAACAGGAAACCCCCCTTTGGAAACTGGGCCAAAGGGCAGTATTCCAAACAGACCTCCAAGACACCCACTACCATTCTACAGAAAATGAGGGTAAAGGTTCTAGACGGACCAAGCAAATCTTCAGACTTAAACTTATTGAGCATCTGTCAGGCATCCTCAAACAGAAGGTCCTAAGGTCTCAATCAGATCCATAAGCTCCATGTTGTTGTCTTCAAGTAGTGAAAAAGGATGCAAGAGGCAACCTGGGAAGCTCTAGTTAATGCCCAAGGGAATTAAGGCAGCAATTGAATATATTGATGACTACACAATATTTTGACATTTTGGCAGGGTTGTACATAAAAATCATGGAGCCCAATAGCAGAAGATCTACTTGTGCCCCACTTCAAACCCAAATAACATAATATTCATCTGGGTCACATAAGAACATATCTCACAACTTTACAGCCCTTACAGAGTAATTTTATTTTTATTGAAGCCCCAATATTCCTTTCATTGCACCCATAAAGTACGATGCTAACAAAAGTACACCACAAAAATACAAACACTGTATGATACCACAACAGTAAATTCCTCCACAATACCCTCCAAATTCACAGTATAGTGACACACTTGTACTCCCTCAACTCAAAAAATATGGTGACCTCAACACAGTAGCATCCCCAGCTGTGACCCCCCACACAGCCCTCCATGCAGTATAATGTGCCTACATAAAGTATAATGGCCCCACATCCATTCACACTGCATAATGACCCATAACAAACAGTCCGCAAATAACTCTCCATAAAGTATAAAGGCTCTCTCATTGTCTCATTGCCCTTGAAGTATTATAACGGCATGCAGATAGCTCTGTAAATTGTATAAGGCCACCACACAGCCATCTTAATGTTATTATGGCCCCCACATAGCCTTCCATATATTATAATTGGCCCCTCATAGCCCTCAATATATTATAACAGATCCCATAGTTCTCTATATTTTATAATGAACTCTGTATAGTTCTGCATATATTATAATGCATAATCCATAGCCCTCCATATTTTATATTGCACACTCCATGGTCTTCTATATATTATAATGCAGTCACCATAGTCCTATAAATAATATAATGCACCCCCATAAACTTTCATATAGTATAATGCCCCCCCCATAGTACTCCATATATTATAATACACCTTCCATATCCCTACATATATTATATTGCATCCTCCATAGTCTTCTATATTTTATAATGCACCCCATAGTCCTTCATATATTAAATTGCACCCCTGTAGTCCTTCATATACTATAATAAACCCCTATAAACCTCCATATATTATAATGCACCCCATAATCCTCCATATACTATAATGCATCCCATTGTCCTCCATATATTGTAAGCATCTGCATAGTTCTCCAAATGTTATAATTTACCCCCATAGTTCCCCAACGATTTTAAAAAACAAAATACTCACTTCACCTCTCCTCTTTCCCCTGCTCTGCATATCTTGGCACAGTGGGTACGCAGTAGTGACATCATCGAGCTCTGCTGAGATGTCAAAGTGGTAACAGAGTGGGGGAATGATGGAGTAGGGAACTTCAGCAGATCGCTCCCGCTTTCATCATTGCTTTAAACTGTATAGGCATCCACAATGCTGATACAGTTAAAAGTGTGATGCCGGGTGAAGGGGGTGCCAGGTACAGGCATTGGCATAGAGTCTCTAACTTATGGGCTCATAGTAGCTGCGTGGTCTGCTGCCTTTGGTGGTATGCCACAGCACTTTGTGCACATTTTGGCCATATTTACTTAGACATGTACCTTTGTTGCCAGTGGCTTTTACATTAATGGCTGTGTGATGAGTTATTTATAGGGCACACCAAATTTACACTATTATACAAGCTGTACACTGACTACTTTGTTTCAAAGTGTCATGTCTTCATTGTTGTCCCATGAAAAGATATAATAAAATATTTATGACAATGTGAAGTATGTACTCACTTTTGTGATATACTGAAAGTGTTTTCTTATTTTAGAGGTGAGCGAATATATTCGGGTAGAAATGAATTCTTCTTGATGTTTACAAAAATCCGCATTAACCAAAATTGCAGACTATGTAAGGTGCTTCACTGTGAATTCAGCAATATGGTGCCTGCTGGCCACCATTTTGATTAAACATAATACGCCTTCAAACAGTTTAAACAATTTAAAATATCCTTCCACTCACCTCTCTGGTCCCTATGCTACTCAACACCTCCTGTCCGGCCCTTACAGCATCTTCTGTTCACGCTGAGCTGGACTTTCTGATGTCATTGAGACAAGAAGGGTTCTACACAGATGTGTAGTTGGTCAACAAAATCATAACTCTAGTGCGTGTGTATCTGAGATAGGGATGTTACATTTTGACCACTATACAAAGCAGGAGCTAAAGGGATAGGTGACAATCTATATCAAGATGTGTGGAATATGTTTGCATTGAATAAGAAATACCTAAATATAAAAAACAGAGTCTAGAAGAGCAGAACTAATTTTGCTCATTTTATTTTAACTAATTCACATTGGTTTAAAATGTATTTTTGCTTCAATCAGGAAAAAATTAAAAGATTAAAAAAAGACACTAATCAAAAATATAATCCATTTGTATATTAATATACCTTTATATCTATACAACAGTTTTTATATAGAATACAATCTATATCGTATGTGCCAAGATATGTTCTGTATCTCTAGTTAAAGAGAATATATAAAACAATATTATGCGTTTATCCATACAGTTGCTTATCTTTTGATGTTGCCTTTTGTTTTCTTTGTGAAGCTAATTAGTATGACAGCTATTGTCATGGATGCCAAAATAGATAATTTATTCCGGTTTAAGAGACATGGGAGGCTTTTCTGCCCATGGATTTTTATCTGTTAAGTTATCAAAATAATTGTCCCAAATATGAAAGCTTTGGTCATACAGATGCATGGCCCATCTGTTGAGGAGTAGACAACTAAACATTATTTGCCACTATGCTTGAGGTTTCCCAACAGTTGTGAAAGTAACTAAAATGAAAACTTCACAACAGAAATATAATTATGGATCTGCCACCTGGAAGTGATTTGGAACATCTGTGAAAAGACACTTACAGTGTAATTAGATCTTAGACAATGGTGTCTGTTAGTACACAGTTGACTTAGTTTCCAAGTTAAAATTCAAATACAGAAAAACAGAATATTCCTCTAAAATATTAAAGCCTAAAATAATGTACATTTGTTTGCAATTATGTTTCTAATTAGACTGTCATATTAATTAAGATAAAGGTTTTTTAGAAGGAAATGCCAAGGTAGTATATCAAATGTAGATGTCGCAGAATACCAAAAATCAATAATATACATTAAAAGAAAAGGATTCCATGATGGAAATATAATATGTATGTAACAAATTACATTACCAAAATTTTATTTAAAGAATGAAAACTTAAACAATTAAATGGCCACTTGTATAAAACATGTATCAAATGAGACAAAAGACAAGTTAAAAATGATGGCCCAGAATCATCATAAGTGAGTACACCAGAATTCTTTCATAAATCGCTTTGAATAGTCACAGGAAAATATCAGAACATGATATTGTACAAAAATGTTGCGATGTTTAGCATTTTAATGGCAGTACTGCCAAGCTCCCTCAAAGTTAGGCTGAGGTGGGACAGGTTGAGGACACAAAGGGGGTGTAAAGCCAAAGCTCATCTAATTTGTGGCTGGCCTAAGATTTGCGGCAAGGTGCATGGAGGCACATGCCACTTTTTAGCTGGTGCCTGATTCATTAAGAGTCAGTTGCCTTTAAATTAATCAGAAGTGTCTGACTCAAAAACGCTTCCGTGAACATCGCAGGTCTTGATCAATTGGGGCCAAAGTGTCAAGTGGACAGACACATTAATTATAAAACTGCACAATTGGGGTAAAGGGACTGATTTAAGATATAAAGTATAGTAATAGATGAATTAGCAATAGTCTATAGACTACCACTTGTGTTTTGGTTTACTATTTGACTGATATTGGTGCAACATTACATACATTACATTGATTTTTCACCTTTGCTCTACACTACTTATAGCACTGGACTTTATGTGTAGTTCATTCTGGGGAACATGATTTTATTAATATCCTAAATCAGTCCCTTTACCCCAATCACATACTTTTTATTGTTAACGCATCTGTTCCCCAAACATTTAATTTTTTTTACGTTACATGGGATATTTTTATTAACATTATTTGGTTCATACATATTCTTTTGGTAATTAATGAGAAAGAGGTTTCATGAGAAAAAAAGATTGTTTTATATCATAAATGTGGGTTGCAAACAATTTGTATTCTGGGTTGATTGGGAAACTCTTACAGTAAATAAATTATTTTGTGTTCTTTACCCATGAGGACAACACTGTAGACTTAAAGGGAATCTGTCGCCAGGTTTTTGCTATGTAAGCTAAGAGCAGCATGCTATAAGGGTTAAAAAAAAACAAACTGTGAATCTGTTATCAATGTGTGTGTAATTGTTTATTTAAGCTAAACGGTTTATTACCCTGTGATTCCCATTGCAGGACTAGAAACTCAGGTGCAGGGCAGTCTGACACACGCCTTAATGTGCTTGACACCTTACAGTCAACTCACAATCTCTACTGAGAGCCTGGTGTGGGCGTGACAGCTCTATCAGTTCTGCTGTGTTCCTAAATTTAAGAGCGAGGATCTCATCATGACTTGGTTGATATGGTGGAGAAGGAGGACACAGGTGTTTGTGCACATGACAGGGAGCCATAGTGACACATCCTTGCTTCCACTCATGCACACAGCACTGGATGCTATGTGGGTGGATGTTGTTCACTTGTACCATCTATGCAAGTGCCATCCATGCTATCGCTCATTGGCTTGACTTCGGGTCATGTGACCAGTTAACACAGGGATTTAAGATCCTTGTGATTGCACAAAAAAACAATGCTCCTGCCTGATGAAGCATGCTATGTGAGCCATGCAAACTGTGCACCATGACCCTTGAAGTTTAACTTTTTGCACTGCTGGCACTTTACTCTACATTGGCCATTTTGTTTACTTGTGGTATGTTCTGTTTATGTTAATTGCCATTGTTTCTGTGATTATGCATTCATGTGACTATCAGCACGCTGTCTTTGATGATACTAAGCTTTTACTGTTCAAAGATGCTCTAAACATGAGTTTGAACCTGTGCATTGCAATCTACAGCAGTTGTATTGCTCCTCATCCAAAATCTTTAGACCAGGGGCCCCCAAACTGTGGCTCGAGAGCCACATGTGTTCAGCTATTAAAGCAGATCTCTACATAGTTACATAGGTTGGAAAAAGACCTAGGTCCATCTAGTTCACCCTTCCTCTACCAATTATACATTTTGTCATTAAGTAATTTATAACTAAAAATGTTGTGTGTACTGAGGAAATTAGCCAGCCCTTTTTTAAAAGCTGTTATAGTATCTGCCATTACAACCTCTTGTGGTAGGGCATTTCATAGTTCTAACTGTAAAAAACCCTTTCCTATTTAGTTGCCGGAATCGCTTTTCTTCCACTCGCAGTGAATGCTACTTGGTCCTTAGAGTTGTCTTTGGAAGGAATAAGTCATGTGCCAGTACTTTACATTGATCACAGATGTATTTATACATATAAATGAGATCTCCTCGGAGACGTCTACATGGTGACTTTTGTGTGTAGCCTTGCACAGAAGAGAAGATATGAATGGAGGCAATATAGAAAAGCCTGGAACTTGGTATACTGCATTGGTTTGATTTCAGTGAAAAAGCTTTGGCTGTCATTATACTGATAACGGGGGCTCTGGGTGTCACTACTGTCAGTGGAGCAGGATTTCTATGTGTCCCGCAAACCTCTTTCATAGTTAAATGTGGCTTTCAAGGTCAGAAAGGTTGGGGACCTCTGCTATAAAAGGACTGTGAGGCAATAAACCCTTTCTAGATGCTTCTAATACATTATCCCTTCTCCAGCAACTCTCCCTACACTAATTGCAGCTAAGAGTGGTTATGTTAGAGGATAGAATATATTTAGCTAGCCCTAAAAAGGACTTTTGGGTTAATATAGCAGCAGCAAGGTCTATAAGGCTAGAATCCCTGCCTAGATGCCTCTAATACACTATCCCTTCTAAAGCAACTAGTCCTACACATATTGAGGCTAAGAGCAGTATTATTAGAGAATAGAATATATCTTTGAATAGGCCTTGAAAAGGACATTTGGGTTAACGTACCAGCAGCAAATCTGTAAGGCTAGAATCCATGTGTGCATGCCTCCAGTACACTATCCCTTCTCGAGCAGCTATCTCTACACAAAATGCAGATAAGACCATTATTACAGAACGGAATCGATTTTTTTTAGGTTGCAGCAGCAAGGTTTGAATCTCTGCTTACATGTTTCAAATACACTATCCCTTCTTCAGCAGCTCTCTCTACACTAAATGCAGATAAGACTGATATTATAGAATAAAATACATTTTTTTAACTTTGCAGCAGCAATAACTGTAAAGCAAGATTCCCTGCCTACATGCCTCTAATACACTATCCCTTCTCCAGCAGCTTGCCCTACACTAAAAGCAGGTAAGAGTGGTATTATGTAGAATAGAATAGATTTTATAAGCTGTAGAATAAAAAGGGGGGAGCACTGGCACTACAGGAGGTAGAAGTAGGAAATGACAAAAACGACTAGAATTAGGGTAATATTTATTATATTTACTTATAAAAAAATTATTTAATTAAAACTATAATGAAACCATAGAAATTGTAGGGGTGACAAGGAGCTGCAGGTAGTAGTGTCTCAGTGTCGCCGCCAGGTCCTCACATCTATTGCCATTGATGTCTCTCTGCTCCCAGCGTGTGTGTCTGATTGACGGAGGTCTCCAGCTGGGACTCTCCATCACCTAACAACCGTCACTTCCCTCACCGCTGTACATATGTAGCTTGGCTCAGCGTCCCTGGCAGCTTGCAGCTTTCAACTGTTCTCTCCTCTCCTTCGGCCCAAATCTCCCACGCTTACCACCACCGCACTCTGAGCCTGAGGTAAGAGGTTAATTTATCCACCAGTTTAATCTAATTCTCTTTTAGCCAAATATCAGCATATTATATGTACTGTATCCTAAAGCCACCCTGTAACCACCAGATTTTTTTTCTATCTTCACCCCAGCTGGCTTATATTATCTGAAAGGTCTACAACAGGTACCTAAACAGTCCCTTTATCATTTTCCTCTCTCCTTTGGTCCAAAATTCTCCCATGTTTACCTCCACTGCAATCTAAACCTTTGTTAAGAAATGTATTCACCCACTAGCTTAAGGGTATGTGCACACGTCTCTGCATTCTATTCCGCAGCATTTAAGTCATTGCACGTGCGTTTCAAAATGCAGCCGAATGCTTGCTCTGCCATAGACAGAGTGGGAAAAGTGGGATAGTGGGAAAAGCATCCGGAACGCACAAAAGAAGTGACATCTTGCTTTTTAGTACGCAGCATTTTGTCGAAATAATTCAGCAGCCGAAACGCTGCGTTCTAAAATGCAATGTGCGGATGAAATTTGCAAAATCTTCATAGATTGTGCTGGGGACGCAGGATGCATGCTTTTACGCTGTGGTCAGAACGCAGCATAAAAGCATGAAAAAAGCACACGTGTGCACGCAGCCTAAAGCTAGTTCTACCTCAGCCAAACATTAGCACACTATATGTACTGTGTCCTCTCCCCCTCAGCTGGCTCGTATTACCTGAAAGATTTATAACAAGTACCTAAATAGTTTATTTAACATTCACTTTGAAAGATAAATTGTCTTTTTTCCATCAACTTTTATTCATACATGTACCAGCCATTTTGTTAGTTGCTTAATAGCTATATTCAGCCGAAACACCATCCCAGGCTATCACAGCTAAGCAGCCTGCAGTCATTATGGGTCCATCACCTACAGGGCAAGGTCAGCTATCAGCATTTACACTTTTTTATATTTTATAGGCTATTCATCGTAGATCTGTCATTATTCCATATACTTGTCCCTTTACAGATCTATCATCCAATCCACCAACCTCCATCTTGGACACTATAGGTCTACATTTCCTTCACTTAAGGTTTTCAGGTAACTTCTTTTAAACCACCATCATTTAACCTCCCCTATTGGTAGCGCAATAGTACTCATTTATTTAAAGATTTTATAAGTTGTAGCCACAATGTTTGTAAGGCTAGAATCCCTGCCTACATGCCACTAATACACTATTCTTTCTACAGTAGCATGCCCTACACTAAATGCAGATAAAAGCATTGTTATTCAAAATTGTACCAAAACAAGTCAGTAATATAAAAAGCACCAGTATATATTGATCTACATAAACAAACACTTTTTGATAATTAATAATCAATATTATAAAATAAAAAAATATGTTTTTTACTCTGCAGCAGCAAAAACTGTAAGGCTAGATTTGTTGCCTACATGCCTCTAATTCGCTATACATTTTCCAGCAGCTTGCCCTACACTAAATGCAGATAACAGCAGTATTATGAAATAGAATACATTTTTTTACCTTGCAACATCCACGACTGTAAGGCTAGATTCCCTGCCTACATGCCTCTAATACACTATCCCCTCTCAAGCGACTTTCCCTATGCTAAATGCAGATAAGATCACTTATACAGTAGAATAGTATTTACACTTTGCAGCAGCAAGGTCAGGAAGGCTAGCATCCCTGACTATATGCCACTAATACACTATAACTTCTCCAGCAGCATGCCATACACTAAATGCAGATAAAAGCAGTTTTATTAAAGAAGAGAATAGATTTTTTTGCATTGCAGTACAAGGTCTGTATGGCTAGAATCCCTGCCTACATGCCTTGAATACACTATCCCTTCTCCATCAGAAGGGATGCCCTACACTAAATGCAGATAAAAGTGGTATAAAATATAATTCATTTTTTACTCTGCAGAAGCAAGGACTGTAAAGGCGCTGTCACACACAGAGATAAATCTGTGGCAGATCTGTGGTTGCAGTGAAATTGTGGACAATCAGTGCCAGGTTTGTGGATGTGTACAAATGGAACAATATATCCATGATTTCACTGCAACCACAGATCTGCCATAGATTTATCTCTGTGTGTGACAGGGCCTTAATGCTGGATTCCCTGCCTACATGCCTCTAATTAACTATACCTTTTCCAGCAACTTGCTCTACACTAAACACAGATAACTGCGGTATTATAAAATAGAATATATTTTTTTACCTTGCAGCATTCACAACTGTAAGGGCTTGTGCGCATGTTGCGTCGTGTCACTGCAGAAATTTCTGCAGTGATTTGACAGCTCATGTGCGATTCAAATTGCTGCAGAAACACTGCGTCATGGATGAAGTGTTACTTCAGAAAAAATGCTGATTTCATGCGCTCTGGATGCTGCCTCTCCCATAGACAGAGTGAGAGCAACATCCAAAGCGCATGAAAGAAATGACATGCAGCATTTTAGAACGCACCGATTTGGATCAAAATTTCAGCATCCAAATCGCTGCATTCAAAAGAGCATTGTGCGCACGGATTATACATAATCTTCATAGATTGTTTAGGGTACGCAGGACACATGCATTTACGCTGCAGGGCTAGATGCAGAATAAATGCATGCAATACGCAGACGTGCGAACAAGCCCCTAAGGCTAGTTTCCCTGCATACATGCCTCTATTACACTATCCCTTCTCCAGAAGCTTTACCTACACTAAATGCATATAAGGGCACTATTATAATAGAGTAGAATAGATTTTTTACTTTGTAGCGGCAAGGTCTCTAAGGCTAGAATCCCTGACTACATGCCTCTAATACACTATCACTTCTCCAGCAGCATGTCCTACATTAAATGCAGATAAGAGCAGAATTATTATAGAATAGAATATATTTCAATTAGCTATGAAAAGGACTTTTGGGTTAACGTAGCAGCAGCAAGGTCTCTAAGGCTAGAATTCCTGCCTTCATGTCTGAAATACACTATTCTTCAAAAGCTAGCCCTACACCAAGTGCAGTTGAGAGAGGTATTAGTAAAGAATATAATAGATTTTTTAAGTTTCAGCAATAAGTACTTCAAGGTAACAATCACTTTAATACACTAACTCTTCTCTAGTATCTCTCCCTAGGTTTATTCTGGATACAGTGTGTCGAATATGGCGGCACTGGGTCTTATATTGACTTAATTATGAGATGTGTCCCGTCAATCACAGTAATGCCTGTAGTCATCATGGTTACATCATTACCATGATTGGCAGGCAATTCTCGCATATTTAGTGGCTGAAAAAAGTGGGGACTCAAGCATGGCACCTGAGCACAAGGATACACCCCGATGCTTGATTGAACACTGAGCAATGCCGAGCATTCTTGCTCATCACTAATATATATAGTGCAGAGTTAAAAAGGAAGAGAAAACAAGAGCCAGAGGGAGAAAGCGAGCTACCAGAGGACCAAACGTTGAGCTTTGGTGCAAGAACAGGTGAGGGACAAGGTTAGCACAATGCTTTGGTTTTGCTTTTTTGTAACCCTTTTTAAACATTCTCCTATTTAAAATCAATTGAAAGGAAACAAATGAGATTTTTCCTTGCGTTTATAATCGATTCACGCATCTCTACTTACTGGGGGTATTTATTTTACAAATACACTCTAGATTATCATAATATCAGGAAAAATGCATATACATTCGTATGAGTATTGAAGTACTCTATGTGATGAGTTGCAGATGGGAGTTTAGTTTGCATTGTCCTTTGATATAATAAACTTTTTAGATAAAATAAATTCTGCTCCAGCAAAATTTTCATTTAAATACTGCATGCTTGTTAAATTGTGACTAAAGGAAGTTTAGAAACTCATTTATCTTGGTCTAACATTTTTTAATTAAGACAAAAACAAATAATTAATGTTTTACTAAAGTGCTATTCTTCTTCCGGCTGTTTTTATCAATTTATTTTACATAATTTATAACCAAAAGAAAATTCTCTGTGTTGAATAAAAAGTAAATTAATCAGATGCTCAACTTTACAGTTCTACATATTAGAATACTCCTGTTTTTAGAGTTCTGACTATTTAGAATGTCACAATCCCCCTGTACTAAGCATGCACATGTAATAGGGAAACACTCCAAAATATGCTGGGACCACAGAAATTGTTTAGTGTGGCTCTCCTATGTTTTCCCTGCACAGGGCCAGAACTTCAACCGGGGCAGCCGGGGCACTGCCCCAGGGCCCCAACCACTCAAGGGGCCCCAAACTGATGGTAAAAAATTGAATATTAATATTTTAATTTCTCATAAAATACCTAGCTTCTATATTATTCAAGTTTAAAGTTAATAAAAATGGCGAAAAGATACATGAAAGTGCAAGCGTAAATGTTTATTGTTTGTTTACTTTAAACGGGGAAATGCTATTTCGCTTAGTAACAGGAGCTCTATGGCAGACAGTAGACTGTTCGCTGATCGTGTTGTGTCGCGCCAGGCGGTGACTCAGTCAATAGTTCAGGCAGCAGCTGCAACGTGCACTGCCACTGAGGTCTTGTTTTGAGATGAGACAGTCTCAGCAGACACAAATATCTCTGTGACAAACTGTGAGAAGCCCTGCCCCTCTCCAGTCTGCAGGTCTATATTGCTGTGAGGGGGAAGTCTCCATAATCACACATTCCTCCCGGCTCCGGGTCATGCAATATCATAATCTATCTTCTCAGTCATCTGCCTCTTGTTTTCAATGATCAGAGCTGTGTACAACCCCCACTCTCCTCACAACTGGGAGGGAGCAATAGTGACTGCTGCTGTACCTGTGGTCGGGGGTTGTATTTGATGTCTGGCACCTGCTGGGGGAGGAAGAAATGTCAGCTCCAGTCTCTCTCCTCCTGGAGAGAGCGGCTGGACACAGTGCACATATCCTGGGCAGCCACACTGTCTTTGCCAGTAGGTGGCCGTGGCGCCCTGCACCTGGCGTATAAGACGACCCCTGACTTCTGAGAAGATTTTCAAGGATTAAAAAGTAGTCTTATTTATACGCCGTCGCCGGAAAATACGGTACTGTGATTGTGTGTGTTAATAAAACTGTTTATTATGAAACGAATTCGGCACCAGCCAAGTGGAAATAAAAAAAGACAGACTGCGAAAAGAAGAAATTTGGAGGCTGAAAAAAGTTTGAAGAACTTAGCAGCATGGCTTAATGTTGAAAACCACTCGACAGGGAATGATGATAAGAAAGGTACAGTCATATGAAAAAGTTTGGGCACCCCTATTAATGTTAATCTTTTTTCTTTATAACAATTTGGGTTTTTGCAACAGCTATTTCAGTTTCATATATCTAATAACTGATGGACTGAGTAATATTTCTGGATTGAAATGAGGTTTATTATACTAACAGAAAATGTGCCATCCGCATTTAAACAAAATTTGACCGGTGCAAAAGTATGGCCACCCTTATCAATTTCTTGATTTGAACACTCCTAACTACTTTTTACTGAGTTACTAAAGCACTAAATTGGTTTTGTAACCTCATTGAGCTTTGAACTTCATAGGCAGGTGTATCCAATCATGAGAAAAGGTATTTAAGGTGGCCACTTGCAAGTTGTTCTCCGATTTGAATCTCCTATGAAGACTGGCATCATAAGCTCCTCAAAACAACTCTTAAATGATCTGAAAACAAAGATTATTCAACATAATTGTTCAGGGGAAGGATACAAAAAGTTGTCTCCAAGAAATAAACTGTCAGTTTCCACTGTGAGGAACATAGTAAGGAAATGGAAGAACACAGGTACAGTTCTTGTTAAGCCCAGAAGTGGCAGGCCAAGAAAAATATCAGAAAGGCAGAGAAGAAGAATGGTGAGAACAGTCAAGGACAATCCACAGACCACCTCCAAAGACCTGCAGCATCACCTTGCTGCAGATGGTGTCAATGTGCATCGGTCAACAATACAGCGCACGTTGCACAAGGAGAAGCTGTATGGGAGAGTGATGCGAAAGAAGCTACAAGCACGCCACAAACAGTCGCCTGAGGTATGCAAAAGCAAATTGGGACAAGCCAGTTATATTTTGGAAGAAGGTCCTGTGGACTGATGAAACAAAGATTGAGTTGTTTGGTCATACAAAAAGGCGTTATGCATGGAGGCAAAAAAACACGGCATTCCAAGAAAAGCACTTGCTACCCACAGTAAAATTTGGTGGCTTTGGGGCTGTGTGGCCAATGCCGGCACTGGGAATCTTGTTAAAGTTGAGGGTCGCATGGATTCAACTCAGTATCAGCAGATTCTTGACAATAATGTGCAAGAATCAGTGACGAAGTTGAAATTACGCAGAGGATGGATATTTCAGCAAGGCAATGATCCAAAACACCGCTCCAAATCTACTCAGGCATTCATGCAGAGGAATAATTACAATGTTCTGGAATGGCCATCCCAGTCCCCAGACCTGAATATCATTGAAAATCTGTGGGAATATTTTAAAGCGTGCTGTCCATGCTCGGCGACCATCAAACTTAACTGAACTAGAATTGTTTTGTAAACAGGAATGGTCAAATATACCTTCATCTATGATCCAGGAACTCATTAAAAGCTACAGGAAGCGACTAGAGGCTGTTATTTTTGCAAAAGGAGGATCTACAAAATATTAATGTCACTTTTAATGTTAAGGTGCCCATACTTTTGCACCGGTCAAATTTTGTTTAAATGCGGATTGCACATTTTCTGTTAGTACAATAAACCTCATTTCAATCCAGAAATATTACTCAGTCCATCAGTTATTAGATATATGAAACTGAAATAGCTGTTGCAAAAACCCAAATTGTTATAAAGAAAAAAAGGTTAACATTAATAGGGGTGCCCAAACTTCTTCATATGACTGTATGCATGATTTGATTGGTTACATTTGCATGATGTTTGTTTTTTCTTTGAAAGTTAGGAAACAAATGTTTAAGTAGCTGTTTAAAACTGAACAAATTGGTAATGTTTAAGTAATGTTATGTTTAAGTGAACACAGTTTAAATATATACTGCTTAAAAATATTTAATAAACATATAAAGTTATTTGAAAATTGTGCAATATTTGGAATTATTCACCTTAATTTTCCAAACATGTTCATTGAATATTTAACTTCTAAAACTTGCATCATAAACAAAATCTATTAAAGGTCTTGCAGAACGTGGTGAAGCCTGTGTGTTGTAAAGAACAATGCATATCAGGCTTCACCCCGTTCCGCACAACCTCTAGTAATTGAAATGTTGAGAGGCCCCGAAGTTTTGCCCCGGGGCCCCGAAGTTTATAGTTACGGCACTGTTTCTATACAATGTCACTACTGGCTATGAAAGGAAATTCTATGACCCCATTTTATGGCCATCACTATGTGAAATTAGAACAGGCCTTTAGAGAATAATTTGAACCTCCATTTAGATCACACTGGCTGTGGGGCAATTTGATCAATCATCTGTGAACCTACTTTTGACCAATAGATTTGTATACTTTTCTGCCCATCAAACTGCCACTACTGTGGGTAAAAATGCAAATATGTTCCCCTTTTAATCAATACCAATGTTTTATAATCACTCAGCCTATAGTATTAATTAAGATTATAGTGGTCCAAAAAAATTCCACCCACGGTGTTAGATCTTGCCTTTATATACAAGTGCATCTCAATAAATTGGAATATCACCAAAAAGTTAAATTAATAACATTGAGGTTGGCCGTGGACGTCTCATACAAACAGATGTTTTCCGTAAAGATACTTCTGTCACTGCGCTTCTGCATGCCTCTTCTGCCCATACTCCTGTTATCCGAGTTATATCAACTGGACAATTTCTGAGGATGAGGCGGATCTGTTTGTCGGACCAAAAGTTTGAAATCTAGTCCTCTGATGGACTAGAGGACTAGATTTCCAGGACCGTGACTATAGTAATCCTAATATCAAAAAGGGTTATGTGAGGCTAAAGGGACACCCAGACCTCAGCTTCTCTCCTATGTTCCTAAGAGGGTATCTCCAGAGCCTGAACTCAGGTTTTTCGGGACATATAATCATGAGTGGGGCACCATGAGCAACATCTTAAATAATTGATGGCCTATTCTGCTGTCTGATCCAGTGTTATCTGGTACTTTGCCTCACTCATGACAGCACGACGCGCCCGGTACCTGAAAGATATTTTGGTCAACAGTCACTATCTCCCATATGTCTAGAACCCCTTCAGTACCAGAGGTCCTATTGTAAGATGTTATAAGTGTGGCCACTGTCTAGCCTGCAAGAATCTAGTCCGAACTAAAACCTTTTATTTCCTCAGATGGAAAGAGGTGCTTTGAAATTAGGAAATACATCACGTGTGGAACAACACACATGGTGTATTACGCTATGTGCCCATGTTCCCTAATCTATGTGGGGCTCACATTCCGAGAGCTCCGCATTAGTGAGTATGTGCGCAATATTGAGGTGGCCAAAACAACTGAAGATAATACACTATTAAGAACCATTCCACGGAATTTGAAAGCATTTCATGCTTGTGATTCATCCATACTGGAGGTACGAGGCATTGAAGTGAGTAAATTGTGGGCCTAGGGGTGGTGACCTCAAGAGAAAATTGGCCCAATGCACGCTGGATTAGTACCCTAGACACACTAGTCCCTAAAGGACTGAATGAGACCATCAACTTTGCATCCTTCTTATAAGAATATTTTGTTGTCACCATCAGTATCTTATCACACATTTTTTTTATTAATTTTTTCATTTCATACCCCCCCCCCCTCCTTTCTTTCTGTGTCTTTTCCTATCCTTCTGGTGTAGTTTTATACATGCTCCCTTTGTGCAGCGATTTATTTGCATTTTGCTTTTTCTATATTTAGAATTTTGGGATATATATCATCTTCCCTAGATATTCAATGAGGCTTATTGAAATACCGTCATATGAAGCCCTCAACTTGCCGATATCATCTGTAATACCTCAAAATAAAAGAATCTTCTTCATATTTCTAGAGAATTTGTACTTCTACAGATACTGTATTGAAATTCATTCTATGCATGGTGTTCCTTTTAAAATCTCTATGCATTGAGCTAAGTAATGGTTTACCTTTCTAATTGTCTGTTATACTCTTGTTAAAATGCATGATGAACTAATTTTCGATTGCTGAATATCTCTAACTGATGAATATTTTTATGTTATTAGCATATTGTAATAAGGTTTCTAAACTCTATTTACATGCATCTCCATAGCGACCAGTAGTGTCACTCACTGCACGCCTGTGGTGTTCACTTTGCTTTATCGCCGGTGGGTCTGCTGTCTCAGGGGCAGCGGCGCATGCGCGGTGACCGGATGATTCATCCCTGTTCCCGTGCATGCGCTGTCAGTGCCTGACTGCCGCCCCGCCCGCGGCGTTGTGATGATCGAACTGTGCAAGCATCACCTCCAGTGATGACGCAGATGGAAGCAGATGGTGGCGAACATTTTAAAACGCATGCTGTTGAAGATGAAAGACACCTCTCACTCCCTGATGAAGCTATAGATGGGACATACTGTACTCCCAGCAAAACACGTGTTGGTGGGTTGGTGGGGGGGGGACTCCTTTTGCTTCAGGACACGGTTCTTTGGCAGCTTTGATTAGCACATAGCACTTTCTTGGTAGGTATACTATTCCATTTAGGGATACCTTCCTCTCCTTTCCTTGCATGCATTTAGCATTCTACTATGGGGGATGGATAACATGTTCTTTATTTTATGTGGACTTGGCACTTTATCATGGGGGATAGACAATGGCCTTCTTCCTTTACATCCCTTGGCTTTCATGCGTTTGTGACTTTGGTATTAACAATATATAATGACATCTATATGAGAGGTGTTTGGATAGCCAAGATGTATTTGCTGTAATTACCCCTACTTTAGCAATTATATCACCATATGGCACATCTTTGTATTAATTTACACTGTAAATCTCTTTAAGTGTACCTACTTGGAATTTTTTTCTCTACATCATTATATAACGTTCTGCCACCGTTGTCCTCTGCATATATGTTTTTATGTGTTATGTGTGTTATCGCCTTTTTTCTAATAAAAAATATGGACACATTTGAACTCCTTTCTTCGCATTTCTATATATTATATAGAGTCATTACAAACAGAGTGATCTATTTCAAGTGTTTATTTCGGTTAATGTTGATGATTATGGCTTACAGCCAATAAAAACCCCAAAAAGTCATTATCTCAGAAAATTAGAATAATTATCACAAAACACCTGTTAAGCATTTAAAATGGTCCCTTAGTCTGGTTCAGTAGGCTAGACAATCATGGGGTAGACTGACAAATGTCCAGAAGGCAGTCATTGACAGACTCCACAAGTAGAGTAAGCCACAAAAGGTCGTTGCTAATGAAGCTGGCTGTTCACAGAGTTCTGTATCCAAGCATATTAATGGAAAGTTGGAAGAAAAAAGTGTGGTAGAAAAAGGTGTACAAGTAACTGGCATAACCGCAGCCTTGAAAGTATTGTTATGAAAGGGCCATTCAAAAATTTTGGGGAGATTCACAAGGAGTGGAGTGCTTCAAAAGCCACCACGCACAGCCGTATCCAGGACATGGGCTACAAGTGTCACATTCCATCTGTCAAGCCACTATGACCAATAGACAATGCCAGAAGCGTGTTACCTGGACCAAAGAGAAACGGAACTGGACTGTTGCTCAGTGGTCAAAGGTGTTGTTTTCAGATGAAAGTAAATTTAATTTTGCATTTCATTTGGAAGTCAAGGTCCCAGAGTCTGGAGGAAGAGTGGAGAGGCACACAAGCCAAGCTGATTGAGGTCTACTGTGAAGTTTCCACAATCAGGGATGGTATGGGGAGCCATGTCATCTGCTAGTTTAGGTCCACTGCGTTTTATCAAGACCAAAGTCAGCGCAGCCTGTAAATTTATTAGGAATTTTTAGAGCACTATATTCTTCCGACAAGCTTTTTGGAGATGGAATTTTATTTTTTAGCAGGACTTGGCACCTGTCTACACTGCCAAAAGTACCAATACTTTGTTTAATAACTACAATATCACTGTGCTTGATTGGGCAGCAAACTCGCTTGACCTAAACCCCATTGAGACTCTATGCGGAATTATCATGAGGAAGATGAGAGACATCAGACCCAACAATGCAGACGAGGTCAAGGCTCGTAAGCAACCTGGGCTTCTATAACACGTCAGCAGTGCCACAGGCTGATCGACTCCATACCATGCCACATTGATACAGTAATTCAAGTAAAAAGATCCCCAATCAAGTGTTGTGTGCATTTACTGTATATACTTTTCAGTAGACCAACATTTCTGAGTTTAAAATCATTTTTTTAGCTGGTCTTATATAACATTCTGAGATCCAACATATAGAAGAACAAGGCGGCAGCTCACTGTCAGTTACACAAAACTTTTTATTCTGCGGTTGCAGACATATACAGGACCAGTGAAGGGGGAGAGAGGAGTGCAGGGGCGAGGAGCGGACGACAGCCTGTTTTGCGCTGGATAGCGCTTTGTCGAGTGGACTCGACAAAGCACTATCCAGCGCGAAACAGGCTGTCGTCCGCTCCTCGCCCATGCACTCCTCTCTCCCCCTTCACTGCTCCTGTATATGTCTGCAACCGCAGAATAAAAAGTTTTGTGTAACTGACAGAGTGAGCTGCCGCCTTGTTCTTCTATATGCTGGATCTCTGAATTTTCTTCATGCTGCTAGCTGAGCACCACTCTGCAAGGCACTATCCACACAGGCGCACGTGCATTCCTGGAATAGCTGAACCATAAAATCTGTGAGTACGGCTCCACTGCCCGGCAGAACTGCTCTGCAGTGCCCGATCTTGCTTTGTTTATATAATATTCTAATTTTCTGAGATAATGACTTTTGGGTTTTCATTGGCTGTAAACCATACTCCTCAACATTAACAGAAACAAACACTTGAAATAGATCACTCTGTTTGTAATGGCTCTATATAATATATGCATTTCCTTTTTTGCATTGAATTACTGAAATAAATTAACGTTTTGATGATATTCTAATTTTTTTAGATGCACTTGTAGAAGACTTAGGATTTCTATTCTGTTATTTTTCAGAGACAAGTTCTTCACTTTATCATCTTTCTCTGAAGTGATCTTTTGCCAGGAAGGATTGTTTCAACAAATATAGCATAATGATTATTTATGTGTCTTAAGTAGGGATGATCATACCCATGATGTTCAGGTTTGCTGGATTCAGACAAACTTCAGTAAAAAGTTTGATTTGGTACACAGACTTGACCCGAACTTTATCCAGATAGCAAATATCATAAATCAATAGTGAAATGAACTTTTGGGCTGAGAAGAGTAGACATGAGTGATGTTCGAGGTTCGCCAATTTCATGTTCGAGTGATATTGGGGGGTGTTCGACGAACTCGAACGATTTGGTAAAAGTTCGGTAGTTTGAGCTATGTTCAAAAATGGTTCGATCAACAAAAAACCTAGCTAGTTACTAGCTGGCTTTTCACTGTAATATTGTGAGTCACTGTGAATCACACTATTATCAAAATTCAGCGTATAGTGTGCGGGGTGGACGGGGTTTAGATCAGTGCTGCTGTCGAGTGCTGAAAGAATGCCGATCGGCATTTTTTTTTCCCCCAAACCGCTCGTACAGTGGGGCGGGCCAGGCTGTCAGCAAATCACAGAGACACACACTGCAAAGTGGATTTTTGCCAGACAAGCATGGGCATGTGTCATAGGCTGTGCATGTCACATGTCTTTGCTCTATAAGATCCGGCCATTTTCCCCGTCGCCGCAATTAGCTCTCTGCCGCGGGTGGGTGACAGTCACTTCTCCCGCTCCTGCTGCTGTGTGCGCTATAGCCATACAGTGCAATCTACACAGCGCTTTAGGGATTAGGGACTACTTGTAATTTCAGCCCTTTTCAGGGCTGCATTACAGCCGTTCATAGGCATTGTTGATAGGCAGGTCTGTGCCAACGCTGTTCAGGGCTGTAGATAACAGCGTCTGGCTACATCACCTCTGGCAAGTCCTTGCTGCATTTTTTCATTGGCAGGGATAGAAACTGAGGCTTCCTTTGCTGTCCTGCTACCTACAGCACCTGTGCATTCTACCCTCCTGCCCATTTTCGCTACGCTATTTTTATAGCAAACAGTGCTGACACTTAGTAGCATCTAAAAAGTGTCTGTTCTACTAACTTAGTGTCTCACTGGTGCCAAGCAAGGTACACCACCTCTGCATTCTACCCTCCTGACTATTTTTGCTACACTATTTTATTAGCAAACAGTGCTGTCACCTAGGGGCATCCAAAAAGTGTCTGCTATACTAACTTAGTGTCCCACTGGTGCCAAGCAAGGTACACCACCTCTGCTTTCTACCCTCCTGCCCATTTTTGCAGCACTGAAAACACGTTCCGAGAGAACGCTAGCTGCAGGACACGACAAGATCTCCAAGGCGTAAGTGGTGAGCTCAGGCCATTTTACCAGATTGGAAGCCCAAAATGAGCAAGGCTCCAGTTGCAGAGTCATGGCATCTATATTCACTTGAAGATACTCCTGTATCATCCTCTCCAGGCGTTGACTATGTGTCAGACTTCTTGTGTCTTGTGGCTTTGCAAAGGATGGTCTAATAAATTCATGAAACGATTCCATAAAATTGCTGTTACCAACAGATACGGTCTTGCTGCTATGGTTTGACTGATAATGACTCGACAGTCCCATGGTTGGCAAGTTACAACTGTGAGATTCACTCTGTGCACCACTGGTGTTTGGTGGAAACGCCAAGCTAAGATTGCATAACAGCTTCTGCTGATACTCCTGCATATGTGCGTCCCTTTCTATGGCTGGAATTATTTAGCCAAATTTTAACTTGTATCGGGGATCTAAGAGTGTGGCAACCCAATAGTCAGCATTACTACGAATTCGGACAATCCGAGGGTCATGTTGTAGGTAGTGCAGCAAGAAGGCGCTCATGTGTCTTGCGCATCCAGGAGGACCAAGTCCTTGCTGTGTTCGTGGCGGCGAGGTGAGAATCATGCTTCCTTCCTCTGACCTCTCACCCCAACCTCGAACAACAGAATTGTGATCAAGGTCTCCCTCATTTGCTGAGTCTTCCATGCCCATCGCCAGTTCGTCCTCCATTTCTTCCTGGGTCCTGCACCTTCCTCAACAGTTTGGCTGCTACCATACACCCTTGTTAATCCCGCTCCCCCACTGTCCCATGCCTGCCGCCTTGGTTATGCTAACCGTCTGGACCTTGTAGATCTTGTTATCCCTTCCGTATATGAATTCTCCTGTACTTCCTCCCCTTCCTATTGTCCCACCCCGTGACTCAGAATACTGTTTAGAGTGTGCTCCAGCATGTAAATGACTGGAATTGTCATGCTAATAATGGCATTGTCAGCGCTAAACATTTTCGTCACCATGTCGAAACTGTGCAGAAGGGTGCATAGGTCCTTAATCTGAGACCACCCCATCAGGGTGATCTGCCCCACCTCTGCATCTTGTTGGCCTAGGCTATACATCATGACGTATTGCACCAGTGCTCGGCGGTGCTGCCACATTCGCTGTAATATGTGGAGAGTCGAATTCCAGCGTGTCGGCACATCGCATTTCAGGCGATGAACCGGCAGGCCGAAGGACTTCTGGAGCGATGCAAGTCGTTCAGCTGTGGCGTGTGAACGCCGGAAGTGAGCATATAGTGACCGTGCCCTGTGAAGAAGCCCATCTAGTCCGGGATAGTGGGTTAAAAATTGCTGGACAACAAGGTTCAACACGTGAGCCATACAAGGCACGTGTGTCACCTTGCCCCGGTGAAGGGCCGCATCCAGGTTTGCAGCATTGTCACACATGGCCTTCCCTGGCTTCCGGTTGAGTGAAGACAACTCTGTTTCCAGAGCTGACCACAACTGGTCAGCTGTGTGACTCACATTTCCAGGACATTTCAACTTAAAGACAGCCTGATGCCATTGAGCTCTGCTGCCAGCATTGTTAGGAGTAGAGATGAGCGAACCGGTCGCGGTTCGGCTCGAGGTCGGTTCACCGAACGGACGTCCCGTTCGAGTTCGGCTCGTCGAACGTTCGACGAACCGAACTCGAACTGCATAGGAAACAATGGCAGGCAATCACAAACACATAAAAACACCTAGAAAACACCCTCAAAGGTGTCCAAAAGGTGACAAACAACTCACAACACAAACACATGGGAAAGTGACAAGGACATATACTCATGCGAAAACAAAAGAGCTGGACAAGGAAAAAGAGGAGGACACACAGATATATGAGTATATGCAAGGAAACATCGATGCCATTACTGTGCAACTTGAGCCCTGCTCATTTTAGGCTTCCAATATGGATAAATTGCCTGAGATTGCCACGTACGCCTTGGGGATCTTGTCGTGTCCTGCAGCCAGCGTTCTCTCGGAACCTGTCTTCAGTGCTGCTGGGGGTCTGCTGGCAGATAAGCACACGCGTCTGTCCACTGACAATGTGGACATGGCTCTCAGAGGACTTTTCTTCCCCTGGGTCAGCCAGGGGAGGCAAAAGGCACGCGTATTTTTGAGAGTGCTTCATGCAAAGCATCTTTTTCATCTTGAAAATTGGGTCAACTGATGCCAGTCAAGTGGGGTGTGTGTGGCCCAATTAGTGGCAACGAGGGAGACTGTGGTTGGAGTCCCCTCGCTGTGTTTCTAAAAGAACCAAGATGAACAAGTCATGGCTCTCAGAGGACTTTTCTTCCCCTGGGTCAGCCAGGGGACGGGAAAGGCACGCGTATTTTTGAGAGTGCTTCATGCAAAGCATCTTTTTCTTTTTCAAAAGGGGGGTCAACTGATGCCAGTCAAGTGGGGTGTGTGTGGCCCAATTAGTGGCAACGAGGGAGACTGTGGTTGGAGTCCCCTCGCTGTGTTTTACATGATTTTCGAAGGGCATGACATGCCTAAGAGGTTGAGTTTCATCATCTGCAACTTGTTGGCAACAGAAAGGCTGCCTTTACACCCTTTTGAGACAGAGGATTTTTGAGACCTTATGCCCATTGCAGTGCCCCAAGAGCCGATGGCCAGTCGTCACTCCTTATCCAAGAAAGGCGTGCCCGCGCTACCACAGTAGGTCGCACACAACCTCACCGATTCCTTGAGAAACTCTGTGTGTGACAGGGTGCATTTCAACACAGATACTTGGACCAGTAAGCATGGACAGGGGAGTTACATGTTGCTGACTGGGCACTGGGTAACTATGGTGAGAGATGGAGAAGGGTTTGCTGTACAAGTCTTGCCGTCCCCACGACTTGTGTGTCAATCCTTCCTCTGTATGTACAAGTTCCTCCACTGCTTCTGCCTCCTCAACCTTGTGTGGGTCCTCCACCTCGGCCCAAACCCTGTGTGGTCAGGCCACCCTTCCTTGTAACTGCGCCCAAGGAATCCCACACACCTCCTTACTATGCTGGCAGCAGAGCTCAAGGCCATCAGGCGGTCAAATGTTTACTTTGAAATGTAGGGGAAATGTGAGACACCGCTGAGGAATTGTGGACGGTTAGCTCTGGAGAGTGAGACCGAGTTTCATCAATGGTTGTCTACACTCAACCAGCAGTCAGGGGAGGTCGGGTGCGACAATGATGCAAACCAGTCTGCGACCCTTCTTCAGGGCAATGTGACACACGTGCCTTGTATGGATCACGTGTTGAACCTGGTTGTCCAGCAATTTTTAAAACACTATCCCGGCCTACATGGCCTTCTGCAGAGGGCACGGTGTAACGCCTGCCTGGATCGACACACTCAGATGGGCTGTAAAGGATAGGCTAGAGGCAAGCCACTCACCAAGCTGGACACCCAGAACCCTGAAACCCTTTAACCCCTATACAGTGATTTGGAATTACACAGGGCCCAAGTTGATCAATACCTGTGGAAGGCTGCAGTTCCAGAGAATAGTAGTCATGCAGGGTCAAAAACATTAATTGAGTAAGAGGAACAGAATGGGATGGCCAGGACTTAATCAGAAAACAAGCAGAGGTGAAATGCGGATCGGCCAACGAGGTACATAAACAGCAAGCAGGAAACGTAGTCAGGTAACAAGCACACAAACTCATAAAACTGAACTGGGGGAAACAGTAACAAGAGGTTCATAGCTTTGTCTGGCAGTGGTCTGCAGACAGGAGGGGCCTAAAAAAGGGTGTGGTGTCTTCCCATTGGGACCAGAGTACAAATTGATAGAGTGGACTACGTTGGTGACTTAAAAGCCGTGTGCGGCAATGATGCAAACCTGTCTGCGGCCCTTCGTCAGGGCAATGTGACACACGGGCCTTGTATGGCTCACGTGTTGAATCTGATTCTCCAGCAATTTTTAAAATACCATCCCGGCCTACATAGCCTTGTGCAGCGGGCACGCTGCTATGTGCTCACTTTCATCCTTCGCACCCAGCAGCTCAACAACTTTCATCGCTCCGGAAGTCTTAGGGTCTGGCGGTTAAACGCCGGAAATGCGATGTTGCGACACGCAGGAATTGGAATCTGCACATGTTGCAGCGTGTGTGGCAGCACCGCAGAGCCCTGCTGAAATACGGTATGACGTATACCCTGGGCTAACTTGATCCAGAGGTGGTGCAGATCACGCTGCTGGAGTGGTGTCAGATCAAGGACCTATGCACCCTTCTACACAGTTTTCAAATGTCGACGAAGATGTTTAGCACTGGCAATGCCATTCTCAGCGTGACAATTCTGGTCATCTACATGATGGAGCACACTGTAAGCATTATTCGGAGTCAGGTATTGGTCCAAGAGGAAGGTGAGGAAGTACAGGAGGAGTCATATGCAGAAGGGATAATAAGATCTACAAGGTCCATACGGTAAGCGGCACCTAGGCAGCAGTTATGGTGGGGGATAGGGATTAACAAGGGCGCATAGTATCAGCAAAAATTGTTGAGGAAGGTGCATGAGCCATGAAAAAATGGAGGACGAACTTGCGATGGGCATGGAAGACTCAGCAGATGAGTGAGAGCTTGCTCACATTTCGGTTGTGCGAGGTTGGGGGGAGAGGGCAGAGGAAGGAGGCACGATTCTCACCTCTCTGCCACCAACACACCAAGGACTTGGTCCTCCTGGATGCACAAGACACATGAGCGTCTTCTTGCTACACTACCTACAACATGACCCTCGGATTGTACGAATTCGAAGTAATGCTAACTACTGGGTTGCCACACTGTTAGATCCCCGGTACAAGACAAAATTTGGCGAAATAATTCCTGCCATAGAAAGGGACGCACGTGTACAGGAGTATCTTCAGAAGGTGGTACGCAATCTTCGATCTGCTTTTCCACTAAACACCAGTGCTGCACAGAGTGAATCTCAACGCTTTGTCATGGATAGGAGGAAATGGTCTTTTACTTGTCCACATCTGAGGGACCGAGGGCTGGCTGCTGTGCTGAGATGGCATTGAGTACGGTGTCCCTGCAGAGTTGCACTTTTGGTCATATACAAAATGAGTTGAAAAAGGACAGATGCTGGTGGAAAGGGGAACAGGTGTGTTGGAAAGGGGAAAAAAGTTTTGGTCCGTGGGTTTGGTGGTTAAGCAAAAGTAACATTTGATGAAGAAACACCATCTGTTACGGTGGGACTGGCAGATTTAGATAAGGTGGTATATACTATGTTACCGCTATATAACGAAAATTAATAAGAAAAGAAAGAGAAAGGTATATATCCCCATCAGCAGTCAGTGTCCACCGTGCTCCCAGATGGAAAAGGAGAGGTTGGCAACTGGAAGGTTCGGTGGAGGATACAGAGCTGTGTGGCTATGAAACTAATAGTAGCCTGAACCAAGTTAGACGCCACTCGGATCTTGAGACTGGGAGCCCTGTTAGCGTCACAGGGTCCACACGCCCACCCAGCCCAGGAACTCCCTGTTAACATCACATGGGCCATTCAGTACGCTGACCGTGTGCATTGGGGCCACACCTGTGGACAGCAGGCGCATCAGCAGCAGCAGGCCTGTTAATGCCACTGGGCTGCACAAGCAGGGCTTGTAGGACAGGAGCTGGTCTTAACCGTTCTGCGTTACCAACTGTGGTGGCGGCCTGCATCGACGCCCTATCCCTGCCTACCTCTGGCCTAAAGCCGCAATGGGTTCAACACATGGAGGTGTGCTCTTTCGGAGCATAATAGAAGACTGCGCACCTCCTTGTTGTCTCCAGCCCCTTTTATAACCTGGGTCCGCCCCAAACCAGGGTGGACTACAATGCACCTCCTGGAGACAAAAGCAGAGTGATACGTCATGAGTGGCATAACTAGCGTCCTATTTGGAACCGTAACTTCAATGATGACCTCATGGCTGTCATGACCCAAACACCTCACCAGTCATCGTCTGACCATCAATAATGAGGTGACAAGTCATAGGGGCGGGCCTCTGCAAGCCATTTGGGAGTGGCCTGGCCACATCGTCAGGACACCTGATGCCCTGTGGTCTAAATGGGCCCCCCACATCAGGGGCAGGGCCAAAGAGTTCATTACCGGACCTAGTTTCTGATGCAGTAAGTGCCTGACCATGGTCAGTTGCATGAAACACAGTCTCTGAAAAAAAGACTATCAGCTTTAGCATGGTGTCTAGGCACAACACAGGACCTAGACCCGGCACGGAGTGCAAGTACCTGTGCAAAGAGGCTTTTCGCACTAAGTGTGGGAGCATGCGCTGTAGCCCGAAATGAAGACTTAGCCTCAGGAATGGCACAGTCAGGCTGAGCATACTCACTAGGCGAAACACTGGAGTTAGGCTGCGGCTGGGGTAAATCGGCACACGCATGCGCACTAGCTGCCTCTCCACACTTAGACGTGGAGGAGAAAGCAGCCAGCTGGACAACCCGAGGCACAGGCCTAAATGGCAGCTGATGCCTGGGCGCAACTGAAACCGCAGCAGGCTGCTTGCGTTTAAGGCGTCACCGTTTTGTAACATCAAATACCATCCAAAAGAACAGGTGTACTTCTTCCCATGGATAATCTGATATGATCCCTTTTTTCATGGACACAACCATCGCTAACAAATGTAGATGAGGCCAAAACAGCAGCTGCTTCAATGGATCTGAAGTGCTCCATAAAGTGGCCTCTCCTCCACCCCAATTTCAAGATCCCAAATACTCCATTCCTCTGTGGTGTCAATCCAATCGCACTTGCTTCCTAACAGCTCTCAAGTTTCCACCAGCCCTGCTGAGTATGGGGTGACAGAGATGGTTGAGTTTGCATAGCTGTTCAGTCGCACTATAGCCTGGGAATCAGAGGTCTGCTCCAAAGCTGCAATGAGTACAGACAAGGAAGTTATTATTATTTTTATTATTATTGATTTATAGAGCACCATTGATTCCATGGTGCTGTACATGAGAAGGGGGTTACATACAGAATACATATACAAGTAACTATAGACAGACTGGTACAGAGGGAAGAGGGCCCTGCCCTTGCGGGATTACATTCTAAAGGATTTTTGGGAGGAGACAGTAGGAGTGGTTTAGGTTGAGCATCAAGTACGTATGGTGGTGGTGTCATTGAAGGTTATAGTCATTTCTGAACAGATGAGTTTTCAGATTCAGTTTGAAGCTTGCGTGTGTAGCAGATAATCTGACGTGTTGAGGTAGCGAGTTCCATGAGACAGGGGAAATGATCTGCGCAGATGGCCAGAAGCTTTGTGAGTGGGATCCAGGCCCCGATGAAGAAGGTGCTGAGCCTAATCTACACCCTCATTTCCAAAAAGTAAATCCTCCTGGTGGAGACAATGGGGAACATGATGAGGAGCACAGATACCTGATTGGAAGGACAACTTTACTATTCGGTCAGGGCAGGAAGAGGTTGTCTTGGAGGACTCAGGACGAGGGGAATGAAAACACACAGGGTTATTGATGAGGTTGGAGACCACACTTACTGTCAAACCAAAGTCAGCCAGTCGATGAGGTCAGCAGAGGAGGTGGAGGAGGATGCTACTGACTACGAGGTTACGTTGTGTCTTCCTGGCCAGAGACAAAGTACTGGAAGCACATCAACAACTGAATCCTGGACCACAACTTTGACTCTGAGCAGAAGTCGTGTTGGCTATGCAGGTCGCATGGGCTGTAAGCCTTTCCTAGCCTGTGAATTTTTGGACATCGCAAAGGATCACCCAAGACATGGAATCTGTAAGATTTGTCAACAATCTGTAAGTAGAAGGCAAAAACTCACACTTTTGAGTACTTCCTCCATGAAGTATCACATGGATATGAATTGACAGCGTGAAGGTGTATTGCTCAGCTTTAGCAACTGTCAACGCAATATGCTTATTTGCCGTTCATTGCATGCATTGTTGCAGACTACACACAAGGGGCTGCTGTTTTTTTGGATCTGCCTTTGGTCACTATAGCAATATAAAATTGCTCTTCGGGTGTGGACTTGGAGATGCTGTCTATGAACAGAAGGAAAAGCTAAAGGTGTGTGTTACAGCAAGGAGCCACCGCGGAAACACTTCGTTCAATTGTGAGGGGAGTTGTGTTGTACTTTGATGATGAGCACTGTAACGTCAGTGAGCAGCATCCTGTGCCACAGACCAACATTCTTACGTTGCTGTCTATACTGTTTACCGTGAGAGGAGCGTAAAGTCTGTATTTCTGGCAACTGGACATCACAGTACCCGGGTACAGTAGGCTGTGCCCAGACAATAATGCGGGCACGCAACACTTTGTTTTATTAACAAAACACATATCTGTCCTGGGTAGGCCGACTATATAGACAATAAGACTTGCTGCCTCTGCACTATCAAATTGTCACGTACAGTTTAAATCATAGAGGGACAGCAACACATGTTTGCATTGACAGTTGCTTTTCAAGATTTCCATGACTGTGTTGCAGAGCTGTGTGGTTTGCATTCACACTGTTATCATCTGCATTATCTGTGAGGCTTCAGCTAACAAGGGTATTCAGGGGGGGTAATGTGTTTTGTCTATGTTTAGGTAGATAACTTGGAAACTCTTGTGATGCGCCACTGGTAAGTCGTGTTCGCACACACACGCACAAACACACAATTACTGCTACACAGAGGGATTAGCAGGTAGTAGGCAACAGAATAGATTGTTCAATTATTTAAATTGTATGCATGGTTCTTATTGTTTGTTTTGGTAAAGTTAAACAATCATTTATCAACCCAACTGACTAGAGTCCTTTTCCTGTTGCCTGGTTTTGCTGCATACTGGGGAGCCCACCCTGTACACGACTTAAAATGAAGCATAAGTCGCAATGTGAATTTCACTGTGCTACAATGCGGCCTAGCGTGCCTGTGCAACCACCGCCTGCCCCATCAAGTGCATCTGCGTGCTCTTCATCCTCTGTGACTGTGGGGACAGCAGTCACACATGGTTTTTCACACTGAACTTCCACTCCTTTACCCGCAACAGGGAGTGTGATTGGCAGGTCATCACTTGTTTTGGAAGTGGAAACAGAAGGTATTGTTGAGTTGTCAGACATCGAGAGAACCATCATTGGATGCAGGCTACATTATATCCACGCCTGCACCTTCGTCACAGATTGCCTGGACTACCTGCAGTTAATAATTGCATTCCAGAAATGGAAAGGAGTGTAGAATGCACATGTGTTGTACCTTGCTTGGCAGCAAAGGAACACTAACTTAGTATTCCAGACAATTTTAGGATGGCAGAAAAAGAGTCAGCTCTTTGGGCAAATTAAATAGCGTGGCAAAAGTGGACAGATGGGTACAGTGGCCGTGTTCTGTGGGTACCAGGACAGTAAAAGAAGCCTCACTTTCTATCCCTCCTAATGATCAAATGCAGCAAGGAATTCCCTGAGTTTGCTATAAAATTAGCATAGCAAAATGTGCATGAGGGTAGAATGCAGAGGTGCTTGAGATTGCTTGGCACAAGTGGCACAATAAAGGAGTCCTACAGGCATTTTTTGTATGCCACTGAGTTGCAGTATTTTTTGCTATCATTATAGCTTATTAAAAACAGAGCAGGAGGGTGTCATGCAGAGGTGCTGCACATAGCTTGGCACCAGTGGGGCACTAATGGAGTCCAACAGCCACGTTTAGGATGCCACTAGGTTCACTGAGTGTTTGCTAGTATAATGGCTTAGTAACAATGAGTTTGAGTGTGCAATGCAGGCAGACGTGCTGCAAATATCTTTGCACTAGTGGGACTATACAGAAGTCCAATAGCCACGTTTAGGATGCCAGTAGGTACACTCAGTGTTTGCTAGTATAATGGCTTAGTTATAATGAGTTGGAGTGTGCAGAGGACAGGAGGGTACAGTGCCAGGATTGTGGGGCTCTGGGTAGAGGAATGGAAGCCTGCCTTTCTATTCCCTCCTAATGGGGAAATGCAGCGAGGAAATCCCTGACCTTAGCTACACAGACGCTGTCTCTGTTTTCAGGACCTGTCACCTATGGCTCTGACCCGCCCTTAAAAGGACTGATAGAAAGTGCTCTCCCTAAGCTGTCCAGCGCTGTGTATGGAGCGCATACAGCTGTATCGGCGATAGGACTCAGGACGGAGCTGCGCCAGTGATGTCTGACACCAAGGACGCAGAAGGCAGATAATGGCGTGCTGGAGGAAAATGTCAGTTTTTATAATGCAGGGACATGTGACATGGACATCCTATCACACATGCCGTTGCTTCTATGGCTAAAAGTCCACTTAGCTGTGTGTGTGTCTGGGATTGGCTGACATAATGGCCCTCCCCACTACACGCTTGCGCTTAGGGAAGGAAGACAAGGGAAAAAAAAAAAATGGCGATCGCCATTATATAAACAGCAGTGATCTGAAGGCGCTGTTCCCGCACACTATACACTGAAATTTCATAATAGTGTGAGTCACAGAGTGACTTACACTATTACAGCGGAAAGCCAGCTAGGAATTAGCTGTTTTTTTGCTGCTAGAACCGTTCTCGAACGTTTCTAGAACTATCGAGCTTTTGCAAAAAGCTCGAGTTCTAGTTCGATCTAGAAAAGACCCCAAAATCACTCGAGCCTAGAACTGGAGAACCTCGAACCGCGCTCAACTCTAGTTAGGAGGTGTGCGGAATTCCTTGTGCGCAGTTACAACGTGGGTGGCGAGGTGGAGGACCCAGACGAGGTGGAAGAGGCAGAAGCAGTGGAGGAACTTCTATATACAGAGGATTGATGCACAACTCGTGGGGATAGCAAGACTTGTACAGCAGACCCTTCTCCATCTCTCACCATAGTTACCCAGTGCCCAGTCAGCGACATGCAACGCCCCTGTCCATGCTTAGTGTTCCAAGTATCTGTGGTGAAATGCACCCTGTCACACACAGAGTTTCTCAAGGAAGCGGTGATGTTGTGTGCGACATGCTGGTGTAGCGCAGGCACACCTTTCTTGGAGAAGTAGTGGCAACTGGGCATCTGGTACTGGGGCATTGCGATGGACATAAGGTCTCGAAAATCCTCTGTGTCCACCACGCGGAAAGGCAGCATTTCTGTAGCCAACAGCTTCCAGAGGGTGAAAGTAAACCTCTTAGCTTTGTCATGGCTAGGAGGAAATGGTCTTTTGCTTGTCCACATCTGAGGGACCGAGGGCTGGCTGCTGTGCTGAGAGCGTTGAGTAGGATGTCCCTGGAACACTGCTGGTCTGTGAGGAAAATGCAGGTGGAGACATAATGTTGCCTTCATCCAAAGGTGGTTCTCTCGATGTCTGAGAGAGCTCAACACCAGCAGCTGTTTCCACTTCCAAAACAACTGATGACCTGCCAATCACACTGCTTGTTGCGGTTAAAGAGGTGAAAGGTCTGGGTCCAAAAGCATGTGTGACTGCTGTCCCCACAGTCAGAGGAAGAAAAGCACTCGGATGCACTTGAAGTGGCAGACGGTGGTTGGCCTGCTCCGCTAGGCCGCACTGTAGCACAGTGAGCTTCCCACTGCGTCTTATGCTTCATATCCATTTGACGTTTCATGGATGAAGTAGTTAAACTATTGAGGTTTTGGCCTCTACTTAGAGATTGGCAACAAATCTTACAGATGACATGAGTTGGGAGATCCTTTGCAATGTCAAAATGGACCAGGCTAGGCAAGGCTTAGAGCCCATGCGACCTGCAGAGCCACCCCGACTTGTGCTCAGAGGCAGACTTGTGGCTGAGGATGCAGTTGTTGACGTGCTTCCAGTACTCCGTCTGTGTCCAGGAAGCTAACCTCGTCATCAGTCGCATCCTCCTCCCCCGCCTCTGCTGACCTCATCAAGTGCCTGACTGTGGGTTGACAGTAAGTGGGTTCTACAACCTCATCATCACCCTGTGTGTTTGCACTCCCCTCGTCCTCCGAGCCAACCTCTTCCTGCCCTGACCGAATAGTTAAGTTGTCATTCCAATCAGGTATCTGAGTCTCATCATCATTAGCATGTTCCTCATTGTCGCCACTAAGAGAAGTTACAGTTTGGGAATGAGGGTCTACATTATGCTCAGAACCTTCTTCATCTGGGCCTGAATCTGACTCACAAAACTTCTGGGCATCACTGCAGATCATTTCCTTGTCTGTACTCACTGTAGCTTTGGAGCAGACCTCTGATTCCCAGGCTATAGTGTGACTGAACAGCTCTGCAGACTCAACCATCTCTGTTACCCCATACTCTGCACGGCGGGTGGAGACTTGAGAGCTGGTAGAAAGCAAGTGCGATGGGGTGACAACTCAGAGGACTGGAGTCTTTGGGATGTTGAAGTAGAGGTGGAGGAGAGGCCACTTGATGGAGCACTTGAGATCCATTCAAGCATCTGCTGTTCTTGTGCCTCATCTACCTTTGGTAGCAATGGTCGTTTCCGTAAAACATTTATCATATCAGATTGTCCACGGAAAGTAGTAAACATCTTACTTTTGCTGGAAGGTGGTCTTTCTTCAGCAGATGTTACTGTAGCTTTACCACCTACCCCATGGACACAAACTTTTTTTCCCTTTCCAACAGGCCTGTTCCCCTTTCCACCAGCATCTGTCCTTTTGCCACTCATTTTGTTTGTGAACAAATTAGACTCTGTTTGTTGCACTTAAAATTATGTAGGAGAAATGGAGAGGAGGTGTAGAATGCAGAGGTGGTGTAGCTTTGTTGTCAGCAGTGGATTGTCACTGGCTATCCCAGACAATGATGCTATGCTTCAAGCAACTGCCTGCACTTTTTGCACTTAAAATGGCATAGCCAAAATGGAAAGGTGGTGTACAATGCAGAGGTAGTTTAGCTTTCTTGTCAGCAGAGGAACCCTCACTTACTATCCCAGACAATGAAACTATGCCCCAAGGAACTGCCTGAGCTGATTTAGGCAAATGCTGTGATAAACCTTTGCACAGCGCTGGCACATACCTGCCTAACAAAAATGGCTATGAACTGCTTTAATGTAGCCCTGTAAAGGGCTGAAATTACAAGTAGTCCCTAATCCCTAAACCGATGTATAGATTGCACTGTATAAGTATATAGCGCAAACAGCAGCAGCAGTGGGAGCGGTGACTGTCACACACCCGCAGCAGAGATAATGGCGGCGATGGGGAAAATGGCCGGGTCTTATAGGGCAAAGACATGTAACATGCACAGCCAATGACACATGTCCTTGCTTGTTTGGCAAAAATCCAGCCTGGTCCGCCCCACTGTACGTGCAGTTAGGAAAAAAAAATGGCGATCGCCATCCTTTCGGCACTCAGCAGCAATGATCTAAACCCCGTCCTCCCCGCCCACATAATACACTGAATTTGGATAATATCATTAATAACAGTGACTGACAGTATTACTGGAAAAGCCAGCTAGTAACTAGCTACGCTTTTGTTGATCGAACCGTTATCGAACAGTAACTCGAACGGCTGAACTTGAAGCAAATCATTCGAGTTCGAATGACTCGAACACCACCCAAAATCACTCGAATTTGAAATTGGAGAACGGTTCGAATCGAACATCGCTCATCTCTAGTCTTGAGATTTAGAAACCTTTCAGGCAGACAGCAGGACAGTGGCATCAATGTTCCCCCCCTCCCATTTCCCCATAGCATGTTTGCATAGCAGGGAAGCATGGTTAATGCAACACACAGGATGTTGGCTGACATTTAAATTTTAAAAAATAAAGAGATACATGAATGACAGGCATAGGCCTCTTGCTCCCAGAATCCTGGCACTACAGAGAAGACAAAACTCGGAGACCCATCTTGGAGTCTTGAGATTTAAAAACCTTTCAGGGAGACAGCAGGATAGTGGCATCAATGGACCCCTCTTTAGCCCAGAGTGTTTGCATATCACGGAGGTATGGTCCATGCAACACACAGGATGTGACCTTGGTGTCTGACTTGAGTCAAAAACACTAGACATGCTCACTTTAGTAACAGCTGACGGACTCACCCTGACTGTAGCAAGTAAACAAGTGGAGGTTCTGTGGTCTGATACCTGTGTGAGAATAGTTTTGATGGTGAGACACAAGGAGGAAGAAGAAGCAGACGCGATTGATTTGGTGGTTTGTGCTTGGGGAGGCCAGATAGTCAGCATTTTATCACAGTAAGATTCCCACAGTAATGCATGTTGGTTGCGCATATGCTGGTTTATGCCTTTAGTACTCAAATTATTTGAATTTTTGCCTTGAATGAGTTGTTAACAACATTGGCAGATAACGAAAGTTGAATCACCCTTTGTGGTCTCAAAAAATGCCAAGGCTAGGCTTCCTGCGAACTGTAGACTCACGATCGCTGCTGGTCACAGCCAGAGTTGTGTCTGAAGATGCAGTGCTTGTTATGGTTGCATCAGATGTCTGTGCGGGAATTGCCAACATAACCTCTTTGTCTTCCTCCTCTCCCTCTTCTGTTGATCTACACAGCTGCATTCCTCTGGGTTCACATCAAGTTGGATCTAAAATGTCATCATCAGGCTCTATGTTGTCTCATCATCATCATCTTCACCCCCAGGGGTTAACATCAGTTAAGAGCTAGGCCAGAGACAGGATCCAACTGACAAACATTTTAGGAATCGGTGCAGATGCTTTCCTCCTCATGGGTCTGGGAATATTCAGAGTAGATCTCTGATGTCCATGGGATAGAATGTGTGAACAGTGCTGCAGACTCGCCCATGTGTGGTCCCTCGCAGTTAGTTTGCCAGTTTGAGATTTGTGATGCAGGTGGAAACAAGTGTAATTGAGGTGGCACCTCTGAGGAATGAACTGTGTGATATTGAGGAGCAGAAAGAAGAGGAGAGGCCATGTGATGCAGCACTTGCCCTCCACTCTAGCACATGCTGTTTATCAGCCTCATTGTGAAATTGAAACGATGTGTGGCTGCTAAAGAAATCTAGTGGAGTAAGCTATTCAGTAACGGATGTCGTTCTCATTTCTCTTGGCATAGGATGATCCGGTGTTTGCTCAGTAAAACTATGACTAACACAACTTCCCACACGTACACCTCCAACACTCCTCCTATTCATTCCTCCACCATAACCTCGTCATGATTTACCACTCATGGTTGATGTACCTTTCACCTTTCAAACAGATGTTTTGCAACCCTAAGCTGACAACCGTCAGGATACTTGACACATAAGATATATTATTTATATCCTGCCTAAGTTGGCACTAAAAAGTACCAATAACTGGAAATGTGGTTTACTGCATAATTTGGAGCAGACACTGAAAAGTGCCAGGACCTTTTCAGGTAATTCACAAGCAGGTTAAAAGCAGGCAGTACTAAACACCTACAAATGTGATTGCATAATTTTGAGCAGGCAATGAAAACTGCCCAGACATTTTTAACTAGTTCACTAGCAAATTTACAGCAGGCAGTACTGACAATACTTAGAAATGGGATTGCCTGCATAATTTTGAGCAGGCAATAAAAACTGCCAAGACCTTTCTACCTACATCACTAGCACATTTACAACAGGCAGTACTAACAATACCTAGAAATGTGGTTGAATGCATAAATTTTAGCAGGCAATTAAAACTACCAAGACTTTAGCTACTTCACTAGCAAATTTACAGCAGGCATTACTAACAATACCTAGAAATGTGATTAACTGGCTAATTTGGAGCAGGCCATAATACGGACCAAAGCATAGAAATGTGTTTCACTGGCCAAGACAGTAATATGTAGTAATAGCTATTTAGATCCTTCACTGTCAACTCTAAAGCAGGCTTTACAATTGCTAGCGATATCGAGCGTGTAAGCACCCGCCCCCGTCGTGTGTGCGATATCGTGTGTTCGCTGCAATAGCAAACATTATCGCTACGGCAGCGTCACACGCACTTACCTGGTCGGCGTCGGCGCTGTGACTGCCGAACAATCCCTCCCTAAAGGGGGAGGGACGTTCGGCGTCACCGTGACGTCACTAAGCGGCCGGCCAATCAAAGCGGAGGGGCGGAAATGAGCAGGACGTAACATCCCGCCCACCTCCTTCATTCCGCATTGCGGCAAGCGGCAGGTAAGGAAACGTTCCTCACTCCTGCGGTGTCACACACAGCGATGTGTGCTGCCGCAGGAGCGACGAACAAAATCGATAATCAACCATTACCGATTTTTTGTTTTGGGATGACCTCTCCATGGTTAACGATTTTCACCATTTTTGAGGTCGCTTAAGGTCGCTGGTAAGTGTCACACACTGCGATATCGTTAATGGCGCCGGATGTGCATCACTAACAACGTAACCCCGACGATAAAACATTAACGATATCGTAGCGTGTAAAGCCCCCTTAAAAGGCACTGACAAGTAGCAATCCCTATTTCTTTCCTGAAATGCCAATTTATGGCACAAATGTTTCCCTACACTATTCGTCCCTATTCTACACTATCATTCTATTTATCTCAACTACCTATCATTAGACCCATAGTAAAGCCAACTGTCTGGCAGCCCCAGCAGCACCTTCCCTAATGTTTAACATTCACAAAATGGCACCAATGCCGAAGGTACATCAATTGATGCAGACGAATATGTGAGTTAGGCAGCCAATGACACAGGCCCTTGTGTCTGAACCTTGTGATGTTTACTGCATCGTGATTGGCTGCAGAAACATCCGGAAATAAAGTTAAGATAAAAAAAATATGACACCGCACGTCTCTGGCTTCTCCCGAGTCCCCACCACCTCCATTCATTAAACACATTCCCCATTCATCATCCAGCACCAAAATCCTATACAAAAGCATAACATTTTAGTAGAAAAACATTTTTTTAAAATGTGATCAGTGTACAAACAAAAGCTAACATTGTCGACTTTTGGAGGAAAGGGCTCGGGTTAACGAGCCAGAGCCGAACAGCCAAACTGAATTTGAAATTGGTGAACCTTTATCGAACAGGCTCGCTCATCTCATCTGTAATAATGACATGTATATAAAGCCAAAATTAAAGCAAAAAGAAATGGGAAAAATCGCGCTAGTAGGAGGGTCACTTTAAAGAGCAAATATTCCTAAAGTGGATATTGTATATTCCATATAAATTTAGATACTCAGCACAATACGTAGGAATATAGAAACACCCAAATATTTATTCCATAAAAAATAAGTAAATCAAGGGCAGTCCTTCCACTATTTGCAGATTTCTAACATCAGTTCTAAGGTAATTATTTTGAAAAAATAGGCATTAAAAATATTGATCAATTATCAATATCAATTATAAGATTAGGATGGCTGAGAGCACCGCCTACTAACAGTCTTTTTTGTTAATTAATACTGAGTTTAAGACAAGCTTCATATTTAAATTAAATGCCAGAGCACTTTAGATAAAATTTGCTGCTGTGAATTGGGTAATAGTTTGCAGAAAAGTCTTGGTAGTGGATAGCACTGTTCCTTTCACAGGAATTGGTATTGGATCTCTAGGACCGAACTATAGTTTGTATCAAAGCAATATCAATGTGCATAGGATTAAGAGTCAATGTTACCCACACAGAGATCTTCTGTCAGAGCAAACTGCTCCAAACTTTCCTTGGTATATTGAGCAGGTGCCATGATAAGCCACGTCCTGCTGTTGCTACAGACAATAGAGATAATGGGTAGGGCTAACTCAGAAAAGTATTTCGGAAGCAAGACTGCTTCTTTCCTCAAGGATAGCCTAGGTTCATCATTTCCACTTAGTTATAATTGTAATTAATTGAAATACCATTTTGTCAACCAGTATTGAAATGCCAATAATTTTAACTACTTAAGCCATTCAGCTTTAAGATATGTAATAAAAAAATCCATTGACTCAGCCTGTGACATCTTTTTAATAAAATTACCACTTCTCCAGTACTTTCCAATAATTTTAATCCCTTACACTTGGGATCCATCAAATGAACTACTATGTTTCCCTGCATAGCGTTTAGACAAAGGGTGAACATCACTGTATACAGTGCTTTACTATATACCATGTCCATGTATTAAGAGGTATATACGCTTAACTATATGACCTATGTATAAGCATTAGGGATGATCGAATACCAAAATATTCGACTTTGCGAATATCCGACGAATAAGTCGCCACTATTCGACTATTCGCAAATATTCGACGCGCAATGTAAGTCTATGGGAAACCCGAATAATTTCACGTTGGACCTAACGGTGAGCTGTGGTGACTGAGGAAAAGGCTGAAATGGATGGAAAAAGGCAGAGACAGTATGGGCACAGCCTATAGAAGCTTCTTGACTGCATTTCTGGTGTCGCCAGAACAGCTCTCAAACCAAAGTAAAAGAAGAGAAATTGAGAAGAAACCATTTGCAGTGCCTAATCACTTTAAAAAAACGTAAAACCAAGCCCCGACCTCAAAAAAACACTTTAGCATATGTTCACACGTTTCGTTTTTTACATTTTTGTCCCTGTTTTGATTAGAAAGGGTTCTAACCTATACATTACATTGGTGTATCTCGCACCTCATTTTTTGGGGCATATTTGACAGCAGTTTAAAAGGTCATCTACAATGTGCCCATTGGGATGTTGGCCTTGCCCTCCTCCTCCACCAACACCATCGACTCCAGTGGCCCTCTATTCAAATTCTATTCAAATTATTCAGTAATGTCTGTTTTATGGACAAATGAACGCCACGCTGGGACATCGAAGCTGATGTCGTTGATGATTATTGCATCTGGCCAAAAGCAGGTTGGGAGCAGGAGGCATCATCGCCTGCTTCATAGACCGCAGTTAGTGAAGCATGCAGCACCGTGGAAGTGGCAGTTGTTTCACTCTGGAACTCAGGCTATATTCCACCAGCTAACACCTAGGATTTAAAAAAATTCAGTTTCCCCAGGGAGGAATGGTTCAAACACCATGGAACACAGAATCAGAAGGTACTCCCAACTGCTTTTTTTTTTTTTTTAAAAATTGGAAGGATTTGCAAGAGTGCATAACATGCCAATGAGCTAAAAAAAATTCTGATTCCACAGGGGGCCATGTGTAACACACCATGGACCACAGCATCAATAAAGAACACAAATAGAGACTACCTGACCAATTGTTATAGACAGTGTAGCCTCAACAGTGGTTGTGCCAGTGCATAATGTACAAAGGCTTGAAAAATATTGCCCTGGGTGATTGGGCCAAACAATTAAATCGCAGCAGCGTAACAAGTTAGATTAGTCATGCGGTCTCATTAGGTGATAGAAGACAAAATAATCTTGAATGAAAAACAATGGAACTTATTTGAACTTAAGAAATACAAATTTTGGGTCTACAGTTCTTATTGGATCTTGTTAACAGGCGGCCTGAGATACTCCGGGGCAATCTATCTATGGTTCATTTTGATCATCGTCAAACTGTCTGCACTTTCCGTGGATAGTCATGTGCGAGTATCTGGTATTATTGACCCCGCTGAGCTGAAAACATGCTCAGACAACACACTCGCAGCAGGGCAAGCTAGCACTTCCAAAGCGTATAAGGTGAGGTCTGGCCAAGTGTTGAGCTTGGAAACCCAATAGTTAAAGGGAACTGTAGACTCTAAAATAACACTGATATGGTCATTTGCATAGTCCCTCACCTTCTTATTTAAGTGTTTCCTCCTTGTCATAGTTCCCCCAACCGGTATCTGAATTGAAGTTGACGGTGTGTGGAAAATGGACCAGTTTCGGCACATTAGTCCCCCGCCTGTGTTGCTCCTACACTATACCTCTGACGCCAGCATTATCTGAGGGTAATCGTTCAATCAACTGGTCCACTACAGCCCTCTTTAATGTTTCCATAGTACAATCCTTATTTGCCTTGACAAGTAGCGAAGCGAACTTGTCTTTGTAGTGTGGGTCAAAAAAGGTACATAACCAGTATTTGTTGCCTGCTAAAATGTGGACTAGCCAACAGTCATGAGAAAGGCAGTATGACATGAACTGTGCCATGTGTGCCACACTCCCAACTGGAAACCTTTGTGTGTCACTGCTAAGAATACATCCTGTGGGTGTGCAGTGATGCACAGATCTTTGAGCACCCAAGGCTAGAAGAAAGCCATGTTGTTGGCTGTGACATGCTGGGCAAACAGGTGGAAGTGTTTGAGGATGATGAGACACAGTTGCCTTCAGGTCAGCCTGAAACCTCCATTACCGAAGATGTTGACCTTCAGGAATGTGAAGACGACCTGGTCAATGATGATGTGACTGATCCAACATGGACAGTGGCATGGATTGCGAGTAGAGTTGAGCGCGGTTCGCGGTTCGTGGTTCTCCAGTTCTAGGCTCGAGTGATTTTTGGGCTGTTCGAGATCGAACTAGAACTCGAGATTTTTGCTAAAAGCTCGATAGTTCTAGATACGTTCGAGAACGGTTCTAGCAGCAAAAAGCAGGGCTTTTTACAGCTACAGTGTGCAGGAGCCATCGCTGACAGCCTGCCAGAAGCTGGTAACCAAGATAAACATCGGGTATCCAAGCAAAGCGCTTTGGTTAGTAACCCGATGTTTATCTTAGTTACGTGCAGGAAGCCCACACTTCCCCGCTCAGCTCGCTCCGCCCCCTCCTGCCCGCGGCATGTATTGTACACATACATACATACATACACACACACACACACACACACATCCCCCCCGCTCGGCTTACCTGCGGTGATGAAGTCCCGTCATCCCGACCTCAGCGCTGTCACTGTCCTCCATGGCCGCCGCTTGTCACATCACCTCTCGCTTCCGACCCGAGACTGACTAGCGGTGACGTCACGGACCTCTCGCGATACTTGCTGTGAAGGCGCCGGTCATTGACCTCAGTGACAGGGGCTGTCAGTGTGCTGGAGATCAGCGCAGGTAATGTACCTCGCTGACAGCAGCACTTGTCACCCCCCTGCAGTGACCTGGGCTGACCCATTGATGTTAGCTCAGGTCACTGCATTGCTCTCCCAGCCAATGGGGAACATCCTGCTCTTCATTGACTGGGACAGTGTGGATCGTCATGGCAACCCCTTGGATTACACCAGACCTGGATTTGTTTTTCAATCTAATAAATTGGTTAAAGAGGGAATGTTTTGGGGAGTGTTTTTTCAAATAAAAATGTGTTTCTCGTCTATTTTTTTTTATTACTGACTGGGTTGGTGATGTCGGGTATCTGATAGACGCCTGACCTCACCAACCCCAGGGCTTGATGCCAGGTGACATTACACATCTGGTATTAACCCCATATATTACCCCGTTTGCCACCGCACCAGGGCGCGGGATGAGCTGGGGCGAAGCACCAGGATTGGCGCATCTAATGGATGCGCCACTTCTGGGGCGGCTGCGGCCTGCTATTTTTAGGCTGGGGAGATTCCAATAACCATGGACCTCCCTAGTCTGAGAATATCAGGCCCCAGCTGTCTGCTTTACCTTGGCTGGTGATCCAATTTTGGGGGACCCCTACGTGTTTTTTTTTTAATTATTTATTTAATTTAAAATAACAGCGTGGGGTGCCCTCAGTTTTGGATTACCAGCCAAGGTGAGGTTGCCAGCTGTGGTCTGCAGGCTGCAGCCGTCTGCTTTACCCTAGCTGGCTACAAAACTAGGGGGAACCCTACGTCATTTTTTTTTCATTTTTTTGGCTAAATACAAAGCTAAGCACCCCTTAGTGCCACATGAAAGGTACCAAAGGGTGTTCCACTTTTTCTCCATTTTTTTCTCCACTTTTTCTCCACTTTTTCTCCACTTTTTCTCCACTTTTTCTCCACTTTTTCTCCACTTTTTCTCCACTTTTTCTCCTCTTATGCTCCACTTTTTCTCCACTTTTTTTCCACTTTTTTCTCCACTTTTTCTCCTCTTATGCTCCACTTTTTCTCCTCTTATACTCCACTTTTTCTCCTCTTATGCTCCACTTTTTCTCCACTTTTTCTCCACTTTTTCTCCACTTTTTTCTCCACTTTTTTCTCCACTTTTTTCTCCACTTTTTTCTCCACTTTTTTCTCCACTTTTTTCTCCACTTTTTTCTCCACTTTTTCTCCACTTTTTCTCCACTTTTTCTCCACTTTTTCTCCACTTTTTCTCCACTTTTTCTCCACTTTTTCTCCACTTTTTCTCCACTTTTTCTCCTCTTATGCTCCACTTTTTCTCCACTTTTTTTCCACTTTTTTCTCCACTTTTTCTCCTCTTATGCTCCACTTTTTCTCCTCTTATACTCCACTTTTTCTCCTCTTATGCTCCACTTTTTCTCCACTTTTTCTCCACTTTTTCTCCACTTTTTTCTCCACTTTTTTCTCCACTTTTTTCTCCACTTTTTTCTCCACTTTTTTCTCCACTTTTTTCTCCACTTTTTTCTCCACTTTTTCTCCACTTTTTTCTCCACTTTTTCTCCTCTTATGCTCCACTTTTTCTCCTCTTATGCTCCACTTTTTCTCCTCTTATACTCCACTTTTTCTCCTCTTATGCTCCACTTTTTCTCCACTTTTTCTCCACTTTTTTCTCCACTTTTTTCTCCACTTTTTTCTCCACTTTTTTCTCCACTTTTTTCTCCACTTTTTTCTCCACTTTTTTCTCCACTTTTTTCTCCACTTTTTCTCCACTTTTTCTCCACTTTTTCTCCACTTTTTTCTCCTCTTATGCTCCACTTTTTCTCCACTTTTTCTCCACTTTTTCTCCACTTTTTCTCCTCTTATGCTCCACTTTTTCTCCACTTTTTCTCCTCTTATGCTCCACTTTTTCTCCACTTTTTTCTCCACTTTTTCTCCACTTTTTCTCCACTTTTTCTCCGTTCTTTTTCTATGGTCAGTCTACCCATTAGCTCTGCCATGCATACTGTAGCTCTACACCTACTGCACATGTTACTTTATGATTGACATCTCTTTCGTACCAGAGCTGTCTAAGCCTACTCTGACCCCATATTTGTCATTACTATATTGTCCTTGTACTGTATTATGACATTTGTATCATGTGTTTCATTTCTTGCTGTGTTGCAATTTTTTTGCTGCATCCCAATTGTACCTCTACATTGTTCGAGTTTATGTTATTGTTCTCTCACTCTTATGTGATACTGATTATTGTCATTTTTCACATGCAGATAAGTCCAATCTGACGAAGGCTCAGGCCGAAACGTCATTTGTAACTTGTTTTGGACAAAAACATATATGCTTATGAAAAAAAAATTTTCTTAATACGGACCAATAAAGAGTGATTTTGCATTACTATCCATTGTGACTTACTGACTTAGTCTGGGAGATATAGAGTGCCGAGGTTACTCACTAATTTTATCTATTATTACCTCTGAGCACCTATATACCAGTGAGCAGAGCTTCCTCTGCAGTAGTTCTCCTGATTAGGCATGCCCTTACCTCATGAGCAGGGCATTGCAGCTTTGGTAGCAACCATTACGACATGGACTCTGCTGCTGTGGACCCGGGGAGAGTGAGTGCAGATTCATTGCACCCACACTCCTCACATGAAGGGTCCGCACTCCTAGAAAATGGGGGATACGTTCCCTGAGTGTCTCCCCCCCATATTGTAGACGGTCCAGAGTCGTCGTGGGACCCCTTTATTTTTTTTCTTACAATAAATTGGTGAAAGAGGAAATGTTTTGGGGACTGTTTTTTCAAATAAATTTCTTTTGTCGATTTTTTGTTTTTGTTAGTACTGACAGTTTATGATGTTGGGTATCTAATAGACGCCATGACATCACAAACTGCTGGGCTTGATCTCAGGTGACTTTACAGCTAGTATCAACCCGATTTATTACCCCGTTTGCCACTGCACCAGGGCACGGGATGAGCTGGGGTGAAGCGCCAGGATTGGCGCATCTAGTGGATGCGCCACGTCTGGGGTGCCTGCGGCCTGCTATTTTTAGGCTGTGAAGGCCCAATAACTATGGACCTTCCCACCCTGAGAATACCAGACCACAGCTGTCCGCTTTACCTTGGCTGGTGATCCAATTTGGAGGGGACCCTACTTTTATTGTGTAATTATTAATATTTATAAAATAATTATAAAAAAGAGCCTGAGGGGACCTCCACATTGGATCCCCAACAACGGTAAAGCTGCCAGCTGTGGTTTTCAGGCTACAGCCGTCTGCTTTACCCTAGCTGGCTATCAAAAATGGGGGGACCCAACGTCATTTTTTTTTTTTAACTATTTTTTAAATAGAAAAAATTAATGGGCTTCCCTGTATTTTGATTGCCAACCAAGGTAACGGCAGGCAGATGGGGGTGGCAACCCATAGCTGTCTGCTTTATCTGCGCTGAGAATCAAAAATACCGCGGAGCGCTACGTCATTTTTTTAAAGATTTATTTTTACAGCACTGTGATGTCCAGCAATCAAAATACAGGGAAGCCCATTTTATTTTTAGTTATTTAAATAAATAATTAAAAAAAATATATATGGGCTCCCGCTGCATTTTTTGTATTGCTAGCTAAGGGTAATCCAAGCAGCTACTGGCTGCTAACCCCCACTGCTTGGTGTTACCTTCACTGGCAATGGAAAATCCAGGGAAGCATTTTTTATTTTTTTTGCCAAAAAACTACAAAAAAAGGACGTGAGCTTCGCCATATTTTTGTATGCTAGCCAGGTATAGCAGGCAGGTGCTGGAAGAGTTGGATACAGCGCCAGTAGATGGCGCTTCTATGAAAATGCCATTTTCTGAGGTGGCTGCAGACTGCAATTCGCAGCAGTGGGGCCCAGAAAGCTCAGGCCAACCGGTGGTGCGGATTCCAATCCCCAGCTGCCTAGTTGTACCTGGCTGGACACAAAAATGGGGCAACGCCTACGTCATTTGTTTTCTATTATTTCATGAAATTCATGAAATAATAAAAAAAGGGCTTCCCTTTATTTTTGGTTCCCAGCCGGGTACAAATAGGCAACTGGGGGTTGGGGGCAGCCGTACCTGCCTGCTGTACCTGGCTAGCATACAAAAATATGGCGAAGCCCACATAATTTTTTCAGGGGGCAAAAAACTTCTGCATACAGTCCTGGATGGAGTATGCTGAGCCTTGTAGTTCTGCAGCTGCTGTCTGTCTGTATGGAGAAGAGCAGACAGCACCTGCAGAACTACAAGGCTCAGCATACTCCATCCAGGACTGTATGCAGAAGTTTTTTGCCCACCAAAAAAATGACGTGGGCTTCGCCATATTTTTGTATGCTAGCCAGGTACAGCTGGCAGCCACGGGCTGCCTCCAACCCCCAGTTGCCTATTTGTACCCGGCTGGGAACCAAAAATATAGGGAAGCCCGTTTTTTTTAATTATTTCACTTATTTCATGAAATAATTAAAAAACAAATGACGTGGGCTTCGCCCTATTTTTGTGTCCAGCCGGGTACAACTAGGCAGCTGGGGATTGGAATCCGCAGCACAGGTTAGCCCGAGGTTTGTGGGCGCCTCTGCTGCGGATTTCATTCCGCAGCCGTCCCAGAAAATGGCGCTCTCATAGAAGCGCCATCATCTGGCGCTGTATCCAACTCTTCCAACAGCCCTGGAGCCGGGTGGCTTGTTGGGTAATCATGAGTTAATACTGGCTTTGTTTTACCAGCCAGTATTAAGCCAGAGATTCTTAATGTCAGGCACGTTTGACCCGGCCATTAAGAATCTCCAATAAAGGGTTAAAAAAAAGACACCACACAGAGAAAAAATACTTTAATAGAAATAAATACACAGACACATTAGAGACTCCATCTTTATTACCCCCTGTCACCCCTCCACGATCCTGCTCTTCTGTCTTCTTTCTTTCTAGTGTAGTAGTAGTGACGATTGTAGTGAGGATGAGATTCACCAACTCATCACTTGGGGCTGGGGAACCTCATCCTCACTACAATGCTCACTACAATCGGGAAGCAGCGTACAGCCTTCACTCTGTGAGTGATCAGTGCTGGCTGCTAGCGGTAATGCTGACAGACGCGTTACCATAGCAACGGTGCTCTCGGAGCCGCGGTTAGCGGTGACGTCACCGCTAACTGCGTTGCTATGGCAACGGTGATCTCCGTTAATGACCGGCTGTGTCAGCCGGTCCCTAACGGAACGGGGAGTCGACCGTGTGCTAGAGCATGTCGCCGGTACACGGCGATACACATATGTGCACCGTGTACCGGAGAGATGCACTCGCAGGTCCTACATGACGTGTCATAGTCATGTGACCAGTCTGTAGCCAATGAGATAATAGCCACGTGACTGGTCACATGGCTATTTTGACGTCACGATAGGTCCTGCTTCTCTGCTGGCAGTGCAGGTCACCGGGAGGATTCAGCGATCATCGGATGGAATAGCGGCAGGAGACAGAGTGCAGAAGGGATCGCGAGGACCGGTAAGTGTTATGGCAATGTTTATTAACTGTTTGTGTACATTTATAATGCATTTTTATGTGTTTGTGATTGCCTCCCATTATAGCCTATACGTTCGAGTTCGGTTCGTCGAACGTTCGACGAACCGAACTCGAACGGGACCCCCGTTCGTCGAGCCGACCTCGAGCCGAACCGGGACCGGTTCGCTCATCTCTAATTGCGAGAGTAGCAGCAAAGAGGAGCATGCACCCATAGTCCACAAAAAGGCTGTAAGAGATAGGGTTTTGACCACTGCCAGAGGTCAACCAACTGTGCAGATGACACCACCACCTGTTTCATCTCAGAGTCCAAGGGTCCGTGCTGTGATTGTGTGGGAGATTTTTTCCAAGAGTCCTTTGGACCAAATGGTTGCCATTTATCAAATCTGTTAGACCAAGCTTAGCAGAGGCAGAAATACTTCCAGCTTGGGCACCTCCAGCATGAGAAACCATATGTTAGCCAAGCACAAGACTAGGTGGTTGAAAGCTCTAGGTAAAAAACACGATTTCCAGACTCCAAACACTGCCACTTCCCCAGGGCTGCCTGCTTCCCAAACTCGTGTGCAAGAAGGTGGCGCTGATGCCTCCTTCTACCAACCTGATGTTGGCCACACTCCATCATCGAACTTATCAGCTTTGGTATCCCAGCGTTCCGATTAGTTGTCCATACCAAAGACCTTAAAAAAAAAAGCAAAAGTACCCAGTGATGCACCCAAGGGCACAAACCATAACTGCACACATTGCACGATTGATAGCCCTTGAGATGTTGCCGTAACATCTTGAGGGAACAGAGGCTTTACGCAACTGTGTCTCATCATCCTCAAAACACTTCCACCTGTTTGCCCAGCATGTCACGGCCAACAACATGGCTTTCTTCTGGCCTTGGGTGATCAAAGATCTGTGCATCACTGCACACCATGGCCTCACGTGTATTGGTGGTGTTGCACCATGACTCATGAGAAGCAAGAAAGGTCAAAGGGTCCCGTAAACAGATCCTCAGAGTAACCTGCTTTGGGGTCATATGTTTCCTTAGAATACTGATGTGGAGAAGGAGGACCAGGCTGAAGATTCGATGGCCCGGCCTCTGGGCTACTCAAGTCTGTCTGTGTAGACCCTTGGGATTTGCTACTCGACAGGTAACTGGAGGCATTTTCTGCTAGCCAACTCGTTACCTGTTCACATTGTTCAGGGCGCAAGAGTGGTTTCCCATGTGGAACAGAAAAGAAGGAAGGCAGAGGTAGATAAAGCAGGAACCCTTTTATTTGGCTTCGTCACACTGCTTGGGTGACCGCCACTGTCACTACCACCTCGTCCACGGCCCTTACCGCCTCTTTTTCCCAATTTTTTGGGTTTGATTATTTGAAGGTGAACACTGTAACGTGACCTGTTGTACAGGCAGTGGAACAACACTGATGCCAGGTTGGTAAACTTGTGTTAATAGTTTCCCACAATAGTTGTTTCTGTAAGTCTAAAAATCGCAAGGTACTTTTATTGGACAAAGTACCACTTAAGCGTGCTTTACACATAGCGACATCGCTAGCGATGTCGCTGGTGAAAGAACCCGCCCCCGTCGGTTGTGCGTCACGGGCAAATCGCTGCCCGTGGTGCAGAACATCGCTTACACCCGTCACACATACTTACCTGCCTAGCAATGTCGCTGTGGCCGGCGAACTGCCTCCTTTCTAAGGTGGCGGTTCGTGCATCATCACAGTGGCGTCACTAAGCGGCCACCCAATAGAAGCGAAGGGGCGGAGATAAGCGGCCATAACATCCCACCCACCTCCTTCCTTCCTCATTGCGGGCGGCCGCAGGTAAGGTAATGTTCCTTGTTCCTGCAGTGTCACACATAGTGATGTGTGCTGCCGCAGGAACGACGAACAACCTGCGTCCTGCAACAGCAACGATAATTGGGATTAGAACGACCGGTCAACGATCAACAATTAGGTGAGTAATTTTGATCGTTTAACGGTTGTTCGTGTGTTTCACACGCAATGACGTCGCTATCGAGGCCGGATGTGCGTCACTTATTCCGTGACCCCAACAGCATCTCGTTATCGATGTCGTTGCGTGTAAAGCCCGCTTTAAAGGAGTCGAAAAAGATGATGTGAATGTCTTTCAGCCCTACAAGAAAACAAGGTTTGACATCACTTTTATTTTAGTATTTGTTTTTGGCACTCAGACTGTGTTTTAGTAGCAGCAGGCCACTATCTGGGTTCTGTAAGATATGAGGCAAACACAAGGATGCTAGGTTGGTGCTATGACAGTATTTGGCTTCAGGCAGAAGTAGAGCCACTGACACAGACTATAAATTAAATTTTTTTAACACTGACACTGTGTTTTAGTAGCAGCAGGCCCTTATCTAGGTTCTGTACGATATGAATGAAACATCAGGATGCTAGGTTGGTGCAATAATGGTATTTGGCTTCAGGCAGAGATACAGGCCATGACAGCAATTTTTTTTGGGGGGGGTTTACACTTACATTAGGGGTTTTTTTTTACCAGTAGGGTACTATGGAGTTTACTAACTGTTTTCAGTCAGCTAACGCTCTGCACGCTCATTGCTATCTAATTAACGCTGCTAGTGAATAAACTAAAGTTAATAATGACACCATTCAGTAGCGCTTACGCAGGTTGTAAATTAAATTAAAATAAAGTTAATAATAATAATCAAAAATCTGAATAATACTAATCCTACATTTTATTCACAGTGTAAAATCTAAAACAAACTGGATTCAATAAGATGTGCGTTTTTTATTCATTCCAGCATCTAAGCAAATTTCATAACGAAACAAAAATTAAATTAAAATTTTTCTGTAAACACAATTAAATGTATAATCATTTTCGTCATTTTCAAAGATCTTTCCTTGACTTCTACCAGGTACAATTTGAACTGAATGACCTTTATGACTTGTTACTCTAGAGAATGCAATGTATAATTGACCATGTGTGAATACAGGATCAGGTAGGAGAACGCCATCGAATGTTTGTCCTTGCGATTTTGTAATTGTCATGGAATAAGCCAGTGGGAATTGTATTCTTGTTAACTTAATCGGGATATCGCAATTTTTGCTAGTGTCCAATGATATTGTTGGAATGAGAACCTTTTGACCACGACGCTCCCCAGAAAAAATACTGCAGTCGATGAGATTTGTGCCAAGAGTTTCTACGATTAATCGAGTATCATTGCACAGTCCTTTCTTTGGATTTAGATTGCGGAGTAGCATGGCACTGCTGCTTTCTTAAGATTCAGCATATGAGGAGGGTGGCCCATAGGAGTCAGGGAATGTACAAATTCGATGGGGTACTGAGCTCTTTCTTCTTCTGTCTCACATGATGAAATCTTGTCAACACTGAAGTATGATTTAGTCTGACCGCCAAGCATGTTCAACACTTGACTGTCAGCGTGTCACAGTTTTTAGGGCATAGTACTGTTCTGGAAGAAAGATCCAGGAGGGAGAGAGTTCAGGTCATTCCCAATTATGCTCGTCACGACATCATGAATCAGCATGTCTTTGTTCAACTTCACAAAATCCACCAGATTCCCATCTTCAACTCCTGATCCAATAGTTAGCAGCCACTCACAAAACTGTACCTCATCAGGATTGACTCAATTGTTCCTGATTAATTTCAGTTCCTTGAAGAATTTCCAGACTAGACTGCTCTTGAAACATGCCTCTACAATACTAACGCGATTTCCGTGAAGTACAACTGGAGCTCGCTGACAAAAATCTCCTATAACAACAATCGGGATCCCACCAAAAGGTTCTTTATTGTGAAGGAGAACACGTAAGCTTCTATCAACGGCATTGAAAAGATGAACGTGAGACATTGAAATTTCATCCCATATAATAAGCTTAGTATCCCGAAGCTCTCGGCAAACTGAGGTTCCTTCTTTAAAACTTGATACAGTTCTCTCATTCAAATGAATTCAAATTTTCCTGCCTGCGTAAAACAAAAAAAAAATCTTCAATACAGACATTTTAAATTTACGTTTTTCAGTATTCTGTAATCATAATTAAAATTACCTTTTAGTAATGTAGCTGCCAAACCGGTAGGAGCAACTGTTTTTACAATGCCACCATGCCCAAGAATAGTAAATGTCAAAGCCTTATACACGACCATCTTTCCACAACCTCCTGCACCAGATAAAAAAAATATTTTTGTGACGTGGTTGGATTATTAACTGCATTCATGATTGCTTCAAGGCGCCTCGTTGTTCTAGGTTAATTAGAAACTGCAGTCGTTCAGATTCATGTTTCTCCCTTTCCAAATCAACAATATCACACATTTAATACGCATCTGATGGGGAAGGTAGTCCACAACTTTTGCAATCTTTAGCAAACTGTCGTAAGTGGTCTTGGATATGAGCAAGTGTTTGCTCCTCGGCCAAGTATTCACTGTGAGTCAAGAGGAAGTCTTCCATCATGTTATTTTTATATTTGTTGTATAAATCAATTCCACCTATGATGTTGGCGTGGTTCAGGATTGCAGCAAATAGCTTTCAAAGCTCACCGGGCATTCTAAATAAAGATGCTTCTTCCATGGTTTTGTCCCACTCTGAATCATCATCCAATAATACCATGGCCCTTACTGCAAGAATATAAGTTTCATATGTGTGTTCTTCCACTGTTCTCAGATCTTCAAATGATGTAGCACCTGTAAACAACAAAAAGAAAATAATTTAGAATTATAAAAAAAAGTCAGAATGATGTAATAACGTCCAATTAGATGAATATGACTTACCCTTGATATGCCTCAGGAGTAGGCGCAGGGAAAATCTTTCCATATCTTGTGGAGAGACAGAGTACATTCTTGGAAGGATCTTGTCAGCACCTCTTTTTCTTGTCTTCCAAAACTTATTTGTCCAGACATAATGGTAGGGTATTTCACAATATAAATACTGATATGCTGATGGATTAGTTTGGTTTAGAATGAACCATTTGGTAAGTTTTGCGCCATCATGTTGAGCTTTTTCCAGAGAATGCTGCTCCGCTCCATCCTAAATGTAAACTGATTGTTGGGAAGGTAGGTGTATCGGAAGTCTTTCTACAGCAAGGGAACATGCAGACATCTCACATTCTCTCAGCCGCCACATTGCTTCCAGAGATACCAAATATCACGTGTCGATGTAAGTCTTAAGCGGGCTTTACACACAGCGACATCGCTAGCGATGTCGCTGGTGAAAGCACCCACCCACGTCGGTGGCGCGACACTGGGTGATTGCTGCTGTAGCAAACAATATCGCTACGGCAGCATCCCACGCAATTACCTCTTCTCCGACGTCGTTGTGGCTGCCGAACAATCTGTCCTTTAAGGGGGAGGTTCGCTTGGCATCACAGCAGCGTCACTAAGTGGCCACCCAATAGAAGCGGAGGGGCGGAGATGAGCGGGCGGAACATCCCACCCACCTCCTTCCTTCCTCATTGCCGGCGGCCGCAGGTACGGTGATGTTCCTCATTCCTGCGGTGTCACACATAGCTTTGTGTGCTGCCGCAGGAACGACCAACAACCTGCGTCCTGCAACAGCAAGGATAATCGGGATTGGAACGACCGGACAACGATCAACGATAAGGTGAATATTTTTGATCCTTAGCGGTCGTTCATACGTTTCACACGCAACGACGTTGATAACGAGGCTGGATGTGCGTCACGAATTCCATGACCCCAACAACATCTCGTTAGCGATATCGCTGTTTGTAAAGCCCGCTTGAATCTCGTCCCAGTGGTAGGTGCTGGTGTTGCTGGCTTCGTTCACTTGAACGATGGCTGAATTATGTTCTTTGTACACGTACTTAAAAATATATTTGACAGTCTGGATGGAAGAGCAGATTTCCACATTTATGTGTGCGTTGTATTTCTGAGAGAGGTAGGGGTTGTATGGTACAACCCAGCAGCTGTCAACTTCCATGTCCCTAATCTTTAGCTTAATCCCATCTTTTTGTCCTCAGTATACTGGATAACCATCCACATTAATATTTGTTTCTTTGTTGAAGTCTTTGGGAAACGTTTTGGAGCATGACCGGATTCCTTTTACATCTTCCATACACAGTGAATTTCTATTGTGTTCTCCACAGGGCCCATGTATCATGCAGCTGGTGACAACATCGTAAAGCTCCTTGTTAATATCCGGGTCAGGAATTTCTGCACAAACAGCATTGTCATAATCGATAGCTTCTCGAAACTTGTCTTCGTCATCCAGAATTAAGAGCATATGGCAATGAGGAAACCCTGAAACAATAAATGGATGCATTAAATGTGCATTATAAATTATTCTATTCTTAACATTACTGTTACGAACATTCAGATGAATCTATGGAATACCTCTTTTTTGAGAGGTATTCTCGATTTTATGAAATAAAGGACCTAGTATTTCATCTTGGTGAGTGCCTTTTCTCATTCTTCTTATTTCTAATCTAAGCTCTCCCTCCTGGATGAACTCTGCAGGTTACCAGTGCTTTCATACACTTTCTTGCTCTATATTATTACAAAATGCACAAAATGCAAGGTTACCAAACTCTGACAATAACAGAAACCATTAAACTCTCCAAACAAAGGTGTGCAGAATTATATTTTTTACATTTTGCAGCAATAATTAATTTGTCAGTTATAATTGGTTTAATTCAACTGAGAAAAAACAGCATTTCTTTGTTTTTAAGCCTGTCTGTAATAAGTAAATACAAAAAAAAAAACCTGTTGACAAAGTCGTACAGTAGGACAAAACATAGCAGAATTTTAGGCTTCAACAGAACATCCCCTACTGTTTTAAATGCAGATGTTAGCACACAATTATTTAGAATCCCAAAAGGTCTCCAATTATAACAGTTTAAATGCATTAGCAAAGATTGGGTTTGTTAAACGTAGTATTATAAAAATGTCAGCCCAAGTACAATCTTCTCTTCATTGTAAAACAAAGATGTGAAGTCAGCCTCTGAAAACAGAACAGAGCATATTTAATTTTTGACTTTAAGTTGCATCCCTGGTTAATGTAAGATGTTCTGTTTTTTGAAATGTCAATTGAGACAGAAATGAGACCCTGTTTGACTTATAGTAGCAACTGCATCATTATTATTATTAATATATAGTGACCGTAACCAAAAAAATTGAAAGCAGATTGTAAGGAAAAAAAACCTGAAGGTAAACACAGGACACTTTTTTTTTATTCATTTTATTTTCTATCCCTCGGGTAAGGCAGATTATTTTCCTGCATTTGATTACATACTTCAGTGAGCTCATGTTTATCTACCCTGAGGGGGCCATGCTTACATTTAGAAGGTTAATTGCTTCTTTTAGTTTATATTGATATTTATCTATGTATAGGAGGTTATTAACATCCAGTCCTGGATTTGAATAGGATTTGTAAAGATTTGTGAGTATATTTATTTAGTAAGTAATAATGTTTATCAGCTATACATACAAATGACTATAATGCTAGTGTAAATCTTTACTCAACATTCTTTTTTTAGATGATAGGAGTTCATCAAAGAAACAACATAACCCTGTAGTAACATTATTTTACACTTTAGACTTTTGAACACACTGAATATGTCCTTTTTTTTTTAAGTTTAATGCCTGTAGGGGGAGCATGGTGTATAGAGACTGCTGCAGTAAGGAGGAAATAGGGTTTCACAGGAAGGTCGGAGTCATACTTGTGCATCTCTTGTTAGCTACCCTATACTCCACTTTGCTTAGCTAAATGGTCCTTTCCTCTGCTGCTGATGCTCTTCTTATTGGTTGTACAGAAAAGAAAAAGTTTTTTGGAAATTGTTGTTCAAGGTAATGCAGCAAAAGAGGGAGTAATGTCTTTTAGGCCGGAGTCACACTTGTGCGTATCTCATGTAAGTCTCGCATCGCATCACCCGACACAGCCGCACACTCTCCTGAGAGGAGCGGGTTGGCTGCATTTATTTCTATGCAGCTGAGACACTCCTGTCTGGAGAGCATCAGGTTGTTGTCTGTTGTCACAGTATCCAGGCCGGCTATAAAGCACCTTCTGTATCTATAAGAGTATCAAATATTTTAGGTTGTCTAATATCAGTTGTTTTGCTGTTTCTTGCTATTCCCTATGTGTTTTTACCATTAACCCCCTATAAATAAACAAGTTGAATTGTGTCAATCATCCTGGCACATGATGTCTAGCAATTTCATCACTAAATCTAATCATTCAAACTAATCAGCAAAATGACAATGGCTCAAGCTATCAACTTTCCTCTTTGCTGGGACCATCTGTCTGTTAGCCAGTCTGCACCAGAAATTAATGTCTTATAATTGTCATCAGCCCCATCATCATCATCCTCAGCTCCTGCTTTCCATACACTTCATTGAATCATCAGTTCTCCTTTTATGTGCCAAATAACATGTGTTCTTTCTTCCAATTAGATGGAAAGTGTACATTAACATGTCTAAGTTCATCAAAATTGATGACAGAACAGCTGGACTATACTGCAGTTTGCAAAAGAATTGCATGTGCTCGGGCTTAGCCCCTTCACCCCTCAGCCTGTTTTTACCTCCCTGACCAGGCAAATTTGACAATTCTGACCTGTGTCAATCTATTTGATCATAACTCTGGAACGCTTCAATACATTCTATTAATTCTGAGACTGTTTTCCCGTTACACATTGTATTTAAAATTAGTGGTAAATTTTGGTTGATATGACTTGCATGTATTAATGATAATCTAAAAAAATTGGAAAAAATTGGAACATATTCAAAATTTTAACTTGTATGCCCTTAAACCAGATAGTTATAACACAAAAAATCGTTACGTAATAACATATGCCACATTTTTACTTTACATCAGCACCATTCTTGAAACAATTTTTATTGTTAAAAAGTTAGAAGGGTTAAAAGCATTTTCTCATTTTTCCAACAAAAGTTACAAAACCACATGATGTGACTCACCTGTGAAGTGACTTTGAAGGGCTAAGGTAACAGAAAATACCCAAAAGTGACACCATATTAAAAACTACACCCCCTCAAAGTGCTCAAAACCACAGTCACAATCACATTCAAGAAGTTTATTACTCTTCTAGGTGTTTCATAGGATTTAAAGCAATGTGAAAAGAGAAAATAAAAATTTTCCTTTTTTTAACTAAAATGTTGCTTTAGCCCTAATTTTATTTTCACAAGGGTAACAGAACCATACAACTTGTTGTGGAATTCTCCTGAGAACCAAAATACTCCATATGCGGTGTTTTGGGGTACACGGCAGGGCTCAAAACAGAAAAAATGCTTTTGAATTTAGGAATAGATTGAAGATGCCATGTCGTATTTGAAGGGCCTCTGACATACTAAAATAGCAGGAACCCCCATAAGTGACTCCATTCTGGAAACCAAACCTTTCAAGGAATTCATCTAGGGGTGTAGTGATCATTTTTAATCCACAGGCAATTCACAAAATTGTATAACATTGGGCTGAGTAAATGAAACATTCCCATTTTATCCAATACAATGTTTCTTTGGCACCAAAGTTTTAATTTTCCAAAAAAGGTTAATGAGAAAAAATGTACCATATTATTGGTCACTCAACTTTTCCTGAGTATGGCAAAACCCAATATGTGGACAAAAACCTCTTCTGAAGCTCAGTTCAAAGTTCAGAAGAGAAAGAGCACCAAATTGGAGTGCAGATTTTGCTGGAATAGTTTGAAGGTGCCATGTCACAATGGCAGAACTTTAGCAGTCCACCCCCATAAGTGTCTCCCCTTTATAAACTACAACTCTAAATGAATTAATCTAGCGGTGTAGTGAGCATTTTATATCATTAGGAGGTGAAGCAGGAATAATTACATTTTTACCACTAAAATGTTGTTCACCCACGTTTTTAATTTTTAAGGGCTAATAGTAAAGAATGGACCATACAACTTGTTTAATATCTCCAATACCGTACATTTAAATCGAGAGCTAAATTTCAGGCATAGTGGAAAGCTCAGAAGGGAAGATGCACCACATTATCATACACACATTGCTGTTATGGTTTCCGGGTGCCATGTCACATTGACCTCTTAGGTGCCATAACAGCAAAACACCTTATTAGTGTTATATGTGAAATAGGGTTCTGAATTTAAATATATTTATTCCACAGGCGATTGTACCTCAATTTTGTCTCCTGATGAACCCAGCCTATAAGTGGGGGGAAACGCGTTGAACTTTGAATTTTTTCCATTTACTGTGATAATGACTGGGTGTTACTATGCACTAATGAAAATACCATGAGGACGCTGCTCTGAATACTCCCAGAACATAAGTGACTACTGTCTTTAATAATCTATCTTAAACTGAGCGTTATGGATATACATTAGTTCAGGTATATTATACTATAATTGTTAAGGGAGATCAGGGGCAGTGTTGAGGGACAGTCGTTGTGGAATGGGGGTACCACTTGAACCCTACGGTGCGTGTAACATCAGTTATCTCCATTGACAGGTAGTAGACAAGTTTCTTTGAGGGTTGATTTAGAACTATTGCCCAATTAATACCGTCATTGTATAGTAACTTCCTATATGTGATATTGGATGGGAGTTTGATTACCCGAGACATTCAATAGTCTATAATTAGATGTGTTTGTATATGTTAATTGTTTGTGGGATAGTATTTTCTGAATTTTAAAAATTAATTAACTCCTTAACGACCCATGACGTACTGGGTACGTCATAGATCGTGTGCCATTAAGCCCCACCCCCTGCCGCGGACAGGCGGCGGCGATCCGCGCACATATCAGCTGTTTTCAACAGCTGACGTGTGCCTGCTAGCCGCGGGTGGAATCGCTTCCACCCGCGGCCATTAACCCCTTACATATCGCTGCCAAAATCTGGCAGTGATATGTATATGCGCGCCGCCATGACAGTCATTTACCCCGCCCCCACCGGAAGTTATGGGACATGATCACGAGACTTTCGGTGGTTGCCATGGTAGCACAGGGTCATGTGAGGACGCCCGTAGCTAACATGACTCACTTCCGCTCAATGCCAGAATACAGCCGGTATTGAAAGTAAAGCACCAAATCTGCAGTTCTCAGCTCTGTAGCTGAGATCTGCAGATAGTGCAGAGCAATCGGATTGCTGATCGCTATAGCCCCCTATGGGGACTAGTAAAATAAAAAAAAAAAAGTTTTAAAAAATTAAAAAAAAAATAAAACCTAAAAGTTCAAATCACCCCCCTTTCACCCCATTGAAAATTAAAGGGTTAAAAAAATTAAAAATATACACATATTTTGTATCGCCGCGTTCAGAAATGCCCAATCTATCAAAATATAAAATCAATTAATCTGATCAGTAAATGGCGTAGCGGAAAAAAAATTCCAAACGCCAAAATTACGTTTTTTGGTCGCGCAAATTTTGCGCAAAATGAAATAACAGGCGATCAAAAAGTAGCATCTGCGCAAAAATGGTACCGTTAAAAACATCAGGTCGAGACGCAAAAAATAAGCCATCACTGAGCCATAGATCCGGAAAAAAAAGAAAGCTGCGGGTTTTGGAAAATGGCGCAAAATGTGCACCACTTTTTTTGGACAAGCTTGTGATTTTTTTTAACCCCTTAGACACAAGTAAACCTACACATGTTTGGTGTCTACAAACTCGCACTGACCTGAGGCATCACATAGATACATCAGTTTTACCTTATAGTGAACACAGTGAATAAAATATCCCAAAGACTATTGTATGATCACACTTTTTTTGCAATTTTTCTGCACTTGGAATTTTTTTGCCGTTCTCCAATACAATATATGGTAAAACTTATGATTTAATTTAAAAGTACAACTCATCTCGCAAAAAAAAAGTCCTTACATGGCAAGATTGATGGAAAAATAAAAAAGTTACGGCTCTCGGAAGAAGGTGAGCAAAAAACAAAAACGCAAAAACGGAAAGTGCCCGGGGGCTGAAGGGGTTAATAAAGGTATTTTATGTGTATACATATTTAAGGTAGATTTTGTGTAAAGATTGGATTTACTGCCTTGTATTTAACAATCTTGGTTTCTTTGTGCTATTTGCATTAAAAATTCCCTATTCTCTATTTTTTCTCCTTACTTGCTTTTTGTTTTGTTTGAGAATTACAGTGCATGCTGGGTCAAATGAAGCATCATCAGGAGAAAAGATTGCAGTCACCATCATAGCTTCTGCCCCATCCCTGAAACAAAGCATCATAAGTGATGTTCATTTCAGAGGCTGGGCTAGTCTCTGCGGACTGTTCTGTTCCCGCAAGTGATATCCCTGGTTTAGGCACAGAGTATTCTGACACCACTCTTTTGCTGGCTCACTACTGTTAATCCAAGCTGACAGCAAAGTACAAATTGTCATTTTGCACATGGCACAGCATGCAGAAACCAGCCCAGGCCCTGAAACGAGCATCACTGATGATGCTTCATGTCAGGGAGAGTTCAGAGGCTTCAGCATCTTCCTTCTGATGACGTTTTGTTTCAGTATCCCAACATGCACTGAGAATTTCAAATGAAGAGTCAAAAAAGAAAAGCCATGATAAGTCATAGCTTCTTTATATTCTAAACAGTAAATCAATTTTGTTTCCAAGAAAGGTGATGGGGATAATTTTTGGATGGATTGATAAAAAGTCCTTTTAATTGTTTAATCATTTTGTTATTAGCAAATCAGTTGCAGAACGCAAAAATAGATACATTTTCCATCTAGGGTTGGGAAAAAGAAAATCTGTTTTGTCTAATAAAAAGGATAGTATTTGAATGGCCTGTGAAAAAAATGTTCCTTCTTTGTTTAGCAAAGTGAACAGGTTGAGTATTTAGTCAGATTTTTACTTTAGTATTTGAAAGCCAAAACCAGGAGTGGCTAAAAATGCAGAAGTGGTACATTTGTTTCTGTTATACCGTAGTTTCCTCTAATTTTTCCACTCCTTTTTGGCTTCCAAATATGGAAGTAAAAAACTCACAAATACTCAACATGTTCATGTGGTCTAATACTCCATAAACATGCAACATTTTTGCACTCAACAGTGGGAAAATGTCAGGGTGTTTTCTGTTTGCACTGCCTGTACATACATAACAGCAATGCATGAACCAACAGCCCAAAAAGGGTAATATTTGGTCCGTTTATACAATTTATATAGTATACAAGTTCTGAAACTGCTGTTTGTAGTTAAATAGGCTTCTGGTTAATATATCTTACCATCTGGTGTCCCCTACCCATATGGAATGAGGTCACTTGAAAATTAATAAGTCTGTGCTTGCATTACAGAGAACAAAATGGTTTCAATAGATTTCAAGGGGAACTCTGTTTTAGAAATATTTTGCAGGGAAATAGAGGTTTTATAGTAATGCAGTTCATGCCAATCAAATATCTAGGAAAAATTAGGTTAAGCTTATGAATTTGAATTTCAAAAGATCAGCTCATTTGTAGAAGAAGAATAAGAAAGACTGATATATTACTTCTGATTTTGGATTTGTTTCTATGGAGAATTCAACAAATCCACTAAAACAAACACGCAATTCCAACCTGAATATGTTATGTACATTAGGCATTTTGTTCAAGATGATTCACCAATGACAGTGTCAGGATCCAAGTTGTCAGTTGGAACCTCTAAAGGAACTCAGCAGCAAATATTAAAGGGAACCTGTCAAGTAATTTATGTGTTCTAACCTAGTAGCAGTGCAATGTGTGGCCTAGTAACCCCTTCCTACCCATCCCTGTGTTGTAATAGTGTGTAATGTGAATGTATAAAAATATGTTTTATTACTTATGCATACACTATGTAATTAAGCAGGGGCTCTAGCCCCATGGCCGTTGCATGTTTTCCGTGGTATCACGCACCTGTGGGCGTGATACCATGGATTTACATGAGCGATGTACCGCACTTTCCATTGCCGCAGCCTTGTTATCCGAGTGCTTGCCTCTCATCTTCAGACGCGCTCTGCGCATTTTTGGAACCACATGAGTCTTGAGCATGTGCAGTGCGCATCTGCAGCCGAGAAGCAAGCACCCGGATAAAAAGGCTGCGGGAATGGTAAGTGTGCATGCGTGGGATTTCAAGGAGCAATGGTATGTCTCTCATGTAAATCCATGGTATCACAGGGCGATGCGACGCCCATGGGGCTAGAGCCCCTGCTCATTTACATAGAGTACACGTAAGTAATAAAACATTTTTATACATTCACATTACACACTATTACAACACAGGGAGGGGTAGGAAGGGGTTACTAGGCAACACATGACACTGCTACTAGGTTAGAACACAAATTACCTCACAGGTTCCTTTTAAAGTTTCCAATAGTTTAAGCAAAGGAGAGGTTACTAATGATGAGTGAGTGTCCTCAGCACTGCTCGATACTTGATCAAGCATAGGCATGCTAAGGGAAGCTCATTACTAAGCCAAGTATCTCGAGTGCTCGAGCACCATGCTCAGATTCTTACCTTGCATGTTTTGCAGCTGTTAGACAGCCAATAAACATGTGGGGAATGCCTAACATACACGGTAATGCCATAGCCATGTTGGCTATTGGCATTACGGTGATTGGTAAGCCACATTGTGTCATCAAGTCTTATATGAGACCTGGGGGTGCAATGCTTGTCACAATATCCTCTGGAAGCAGTTCAGGGAGAGTTGATATATGAGGGCGAAGTTTTATTAGAGCAAAGTTTATACTATTGCTCTCTTTATGGTCTTTCATTTGGCACCAAAGGGTGTTTTTAGTCTTGTTTACCCTGATTTTAAAAATGGCGTGGGGTCCCCTCTATTTTTGCTAACCAGCCAAGGTAAAGAAGATAGCTGCGGACTATTATTATCAGGCTGAGAAAGCCCATGTTATTTGGCCCTTCCCAGCATAAAAATAGTAGCCCGCAGCCGGCTCCTTTTAATAGCTGTACTTTACTGCTATTCACATTTGCAGGAGCTGCATTCATTCAGAGAACATGGACTATGATGGAGGACCTTGTTAGAACATTTTTGATAATAAATTGGTGATCAAGCAATAGTGCGGGGGAGTTTTACTCAAGTAAATTATTTTTTCCTCTTTTTTTGATGGTTGGTTTAGTAATAGGGGTGTCTGATAGACATACCTCCATTACTAACCCCTGGGCTGGATGCCAACTGACCTTGCACAGCTGAAATCAATCCCCAAAAATATTACTTCAATTGTCCCCACACCAGGGCAATCAGGAAGAGCCTGGCAAAGTTCCAAAATTGACTCATCTAATGGATGAGTCAATTCGGGGAAGGCTGCAGGATGGTATTTTTTAGTCTGAATAGGACCAAATAACCATGGCTAGAGATGAGCAAGTACCTTAATATTCGTAAACGCTATACTTATAATGAGTACTTTTCAATACTCGTGTATACAATCTGAATAGCAAGAGCAATGTAAGTCAATAGGAAATGAGAGTTATTTTTTGCTGGACCGAACAAAAGGTCTGGGGGCCTGAGCAAAAGGCTGAAATTGATGGGAAAGTGATGAACCAGAATTGGGAGAGCCTGGAGAATATGCCTGCATGCATTTCTGACTCTCATATGGTTTCTGTGAATAAAGATGTCACAGTATTACGCCACTTTTAGGCTGTGTGCCCACGTTGTGTTTTTTCATGCGTTTCCGCAGCGTTTTGAACTGCAGCATTGTAATGCCAAAATGCATGTGTTTTGTTTTCCAAGCAAAGTCTATGGGAAATAGGCATATTTTGTGCGCACTATGTGTTAAAAAAGCTGCGTTTTTTGACAAAATTTTGTCAAAATCTCTGCGTTTGAAAAAGCAACATGTCAATTCTTTTGAGTATTTTGCTAACATTGAAGTCAATGAGAATTATCAAAACGCATCCTAAATTCAAATGATTGCATTTTACTTGCATTTTTAATGCGATCTGCATGTATATGTCAACAAAAACACATCCGTTTTTGGCTGGTAGTGAGCTCAAGGGTTTCCCCGATTACATCACATCCTCAACTAACATAGAGTTCCATTTTGCAAAGACATGTACTAAGAGATTCTACCTATTCAACAGAATGTAATGAATGTTTGGTACCATGAAATTACATCAGTAGATATTTTTTTTTTTATTTTTTTTTTTCTGGAAGCTTTATTCTATCATGACAATGTATTGGAAATGCAACTACCAAAAAGCAAGAAAAACGCATGTGAAAAGCAATCAAAATGCACCTAAAACGCAATGAAAACTTACTCAAAACGCATGCTTTTTTCAAGCGTTTTTGTGGTCAAAACCAAATTTGACAATGGCAAATTCTTCCAGAGGATGCGTTTATTTCTGCAAGGTACAGAACGCAACGTGCGCACACAGCCTTACAGATGCACAAGAATACCTACCAACCCTAACCTAAATTGCTTTTTACAGGCCAAAAAGGTTAAGAAACTGTTTTTCCCTACATGTCCTACTTGTCTATAAAACTAACTAAACTGGAGAAAAAAAAATATCCCTTTTAGAGTTTGTTCACATGTAATGTTTTTGACTTTTTTTTACTTTTATACATAAATTTCTAGTTAGCTATTCGCCAGTACTTTACAAGTCCAGCTAGAACGCGCCCATTGGTATGCTGATCTTTCACCTGAAGGGTCTCAAGTGGGTGGTCCTGTAACATACGTTTTGGATGGACTCCTGTTACTTATACATTTGGGCAGTGCCTCCCTCACGGAGTCTCAGATGATGGATTTCTTATTCCATAACAATTTACAATGTGCCCATTGTAGCATTGGGCTTTACCCTCCTCCTCCTCCTCCCCTATGTCATTCTGTGGCCCTCAATTCAAGTTTTCAATTCAGAGGGCCTGCAGGTGTCAGGAAAGCGGAGTTTGGGGAGGTCCTGAGATGAACCAGTAATGTACGTTTGGGAGGGACTGCTCTTACTTATACATTTGCCAGTCCCTCCCCCATTGAAACTCAGGTGATGGAATACATATTCCATAGCAGTCTACAATGTGCCCATTGTGGCGTTGGGCTTTACCATCCTCACCATCAAATTTCCTGGTCTGGAACGTAAACATGTGTATAAGCACATGGGTCAACTTCAGAAGTGGGTTAACTGTTCTGAAGAGCACTCCCACTGTGGCCCAAGTCAGGGCAAGGGGGCGTTCAGCTGCTGTCTGGAAGTTTTTTTATGAAAGTCCTTCAGAGAAAAACATTGTAATCTGTAGCATCTGCCATCCAAGTTGAGCAGAGGCAAGGGCAAAGGCAACCTGTGCACCACCAGTATGCGGAACCACATGGCAGCCAATCACCCCAGTAATAATAATATTTTTTTATTTCTATAGCGCCAACATATCACGCAGTGCTTCACAATTCAGAGGCTCATATCAAAGTAAGTTACAGTTCTACAAAATACAATAATTATAGCAAAAAAGACAACCCTGCTAATGAGAGCTTACATCTACAATGAAGTGGCGGGGCAAGGTACAGGTGCACTGCTCATTTCCAATGACAATCCAGCCATCTCATAGTATCATAGTTTTTAAGGTTGAAGGGAGACTCTAAGTCCATCTAGTTCAACCCGTAGCCTAACATGTTGATCCAGAGGAAAGCAAAAAAAAAAACAAAAAAACAATGTGGCAAACAAGCTCCAATGGGGAAAAAAATTCCTTCCTGACTCCACATATGGCAATCAGACTAGTTCCCTGGATCAACACCCTGTCATAAAATCTAATATACATAACTGGTAACATTACATTTTTCAAGAAAGGCGTCCAGGCTCTGCTTAAATGTTATTAGGTAATCACTCATTACAACATCATGCGGCAGAGAGTTCCATAGTCTCACTGCTCGTACAGTAAAGAATCCTCGTCTGTGATTATGATTAAACCTGCTTTCCTCAAGACGTAGCGGATGACCCCGTGTTCCAGTCGCAGGCCTAGGTGTAAATAGATCTTTGGAAAGGTCTCTGTACTGTCCCCTCATATATTTATACATTGTGATTAGATCCCCCCTAAGCCTTCGTTTTTCCAAACTAAATAACCCCAAGTTTAATAACCAAGGTATTGCAGCCCACCCATTCCTCTAATAATCTTGGTGGCTCTTCTCTGCACCCTCTCCAGTTCAGCTATGGCCTTCTTATATATCGGTGACCAGAATTGTACACAGTATTCTAAGTGTGGTCGCACTAGTGACTTGTAAATAGGTAGAACTATATTTTTTTCATGAACTCTTATACCTCTTTTAATACATCCCATTATTTTATTAGCCCTGGCAGCAGTTGCCTGACACTGTCCACTAAAGTTAAGTTTACCATCCACCCATACACCAAAGTCTTTTTCTGTGTCTGTTTTACCCAGTGTTCTACAATTAAGTATATAATTATAAATTTTATTTCCTCTACCAAGTGCATGACCTTACATTTATCAACATTAAACTTCAATTGCCACTTCTCAGCAAAATCCTCCAATTTACATAAATCTCCCTGTAATATAAAATTATCATCCTCTGCATTGATTACCCTGCAGAGTTTAGTATCATCTGCAAATATTGAAATTCTACTCCGCATGCCCCCAACAAGGTCATTAATAAATATGTTGAAAAGAAGCGGGCCTAATACTGACCCCTGTGGTACCCCACTATGAACTGAGACCCAGTCCGAGTACGTACCATTAATAACCACCCTTTGTTTCCTATCATTGAGACAGTTTTTAACTCAGTTACACATATTTTCCCCTATCCCCATTATTCTCATTTTATGTACCAACCTTTTGTGTGGCACCGTATCAAAAGCTTTTAAAAAGTCCATATACACAACATCCACTGCATTTCCCTGGTCCAGGCTTGAACTTACCTCTTCATAGAAGCTGATCAAATTAGTTTGACAAGATCGATCCCTCATAAACCCATGTTGATACTCTGCCATAAGGTTATATTTCTTGAGATACTCCAGTGTAGCATCTCTCAAGAAACCCTCAAGGATTTTACCAACCATAGAGGTTAAACTTCCTGGCCTATAATTTCCCGGCTCAGTTTTTGTCCCCTTTTTGAATATTGGCACACATTTGCTATGCGCTAGTCCTGCGGTAGCGACCCTGTTATGAAGGAATCTGTGAAGATTAAAAATAATGGTCTATCTATCACAGAACTCAATTCCTGTAGTACTCTGGGGTGTATGCCATCTGGGCCCGGAGATTTGTCAACCTTAATGATTTCGAGGCGGCGACGTACTTCCTGCTGGGTTAAGCAGGTAATATTCAAGGGTGTATTTATGGTATCACTGGTCATGTCATCTGCCATATGGAGATAAGGTATGCACAGCAGTGACTATGTAGGGGGAATACGTGAAATAGCAGAAACTGCTGTGTGAATACTGACATGAAAAATTCAATAGCTATATGTAAGAATGAAATGTGAAAAATGGAACCTGCATTACTGCCATGAACATATGAATAAAGAGAAATTTAGCTACTGAATTGATCAATGCAATAGAGCCCCAACACTACGCCAAAGTATTTCTCTACGTTGGGGTCCCTAGCTTGTGTGTGTCCACTCATGCAGTTAAAAAACCTACCATGTATGGGAAGCTGAGACCCAAGCTATATATACGTATCATGTGGATTGTCAATAGGTGTGAGTGGGGTGGGTTCACAAACGAAAAACTACTACAAATAAGGAATAACGTTTGGAACTCCATTCTAAGTCTGAACTGGGTGCAAAAAACCTAAATAAACATCACTATATGGAGATAATGTATGCACACTAGTGACTATGCAAGGGGAATACATGTAATAGCAGAAACTGCTGTGTGAATACTAACATGAAAAATTCAATAGCTATATGTAAGAATGAAATGTGAAAACTGGAACCTGCATTACTGCCATGAACATATGAATCAAGAGAAATTTATCTACTGAATTGATCAATGCAATAGAGCCCCAACACTACGCCAAAGTATTTCTCTACGTTGGGGTCCCTAGCTTGTGTGTGTCTTCTCATGCAGTTAAAAAACCTACCATGTATGGGAAGCTGAGACCCAAGCTATATATACGTATCATGTGGATTGGCAATAGGTGTGAGTGGGGTGGGTTTACAAACGAAAAACTACTAACAAATAAGGAATAACGTTTTAAACTCCATTCTAAGTCTGAACTGGGTGCAAAAAACCTAAATAAACATCACTATATGGAGATAAGGTATGCACACCAGTGACTATGCAAGGGGAATACATGTAATAGCAGCAATATGATGTTTATTTAGGTTTTTGCACCACTCACACCTATTGCCAATCCACATGATACGTATATATAGCTTGGGTCTCAGCTTCCCATACACGGTAAGTTTTTTAACTGCATGAGAGGACACACACAAGCTAGGGACCCCAACGTAGAGAAATACTTTGGCGTAGTGTTGGGGCTCTTCTGCATTGATCAATTCAGTAGCTAAATTTCTCTTTATTCATATGTTCATGGCAGTAATGCAGGTTCCATTTTTCACATTTCATTCTTACATATAGCTATTGAATTTTTAATGTCAGTATTCACACAGCAGTTTCTGCTATTACATGTATTCCCCTTGCATAGTCACTGGTGTGCATACCTTATCTCCATATAGTGATGTTTATTTAGGTTTTTTGCACCCAGTTCAGACTTAGAATGGAGTTCCAAACGTTATTCCTTATATGTCATCTGCCATGGCATTTTCTTGCATAAAAACCGTAGAAAAAAAGTCATTCAGCAGGTTGGCTTTACCCTCATCCCCCTCCACCATTTCACCAAGACTATTTTTAAGGGGGCCAACACTATCGCTTTTCAGTCTTTTACTGTTTATGTAGTTAAAGAATATTTTAGGATTATTTTTACTTTCTCTCGCAATGAGTCTCTCTGTCTCAAACTTAGCTTACTTAATTTGCTTTTTACATATTTTATTTAATTTTCTATAATTATATAATGCCTCATCACTACCTACCCTCTTTAATTCTTTTAAGGCTTTCTGTTTTTCTTTTATTGCTTCCCTTACAGCTATTTTTAGCCATAGGGGTTTCCTCCTATTTCTAGCATGTTTGTTCCCATAGGGTATATTTTCTGAACAAGCCCTATTCAGGATGCTCATAAAATGTCTCCCATTTGCTTTGTGCACTTTTATTACTTAGTACATTATCCCAGTTTATTGCACTAAGATCATCTCTCAACCGTTTAAAATTTGCTTTCCTGAAATTTAGTGTCCTTGTAGCCCCTCTACTATACATCTTACTAAAGAATACATGAAAACTTATTATTTTGTGATCACTATTCCCCAAGTAACCCCCAACTTGTATATTTGATATGCGGTCTGGCCTATTGGTTAGTACAAGGTCTAGTAGTGCTCCCCCTCTTGTGGTGTCCTGTACCATTTGTGAAAGGTAATTATCTTTCATTGTTATCAAAAATCTACTTCCTTTGCTGGAACTGCAAGTTTCTGTAACCCAATTTATATCAGGATAGTTAAAGTCCCCCATAATAATTACCTCTCCGAGTCTCGCTGCTTTATCAATTTGCTTTATGAGCAGATTCTCTACCTCTTCCATAATATTCGGCGTCTTATAACACACCCCTATCAGTATTTTATTATTCATTCTCCCCCCCCCTTATCTCCACCCATAGGGACTCTACATTCTCAGTACCCTCACATATGTTGTCACGCAGGATGGGTTTTAAGGATGATTTTACATATAGACACACACCTTCCCCTCGCTTATTTGTACGGTCATTCCTGAATAGGCTATAACCCTGTAAATTAACAGCCCAGTCATAGCTCTCATCCAGCCATGTCTCTGATATCCCCACTATATCATAATTTTTTTCCAACAATATTAATTCTAATTCCTCCACCTTATTTGTGAGGCTTCGGGCATTAGTGTACATGCACGTTACGTGTGACTCTGTACCTCTATTCCTGCTTACTGTATTAACTGTCCTAACCCTTCCCCCCGTACCACCCCCAATTTCATTACTTGTGCCCTGGTCACTATCTGCACTACATTCCCCTTCTATAAAGTGAATACCCTCGCCCCCCATTCCTAGTTTAAATACTCCTCCAACCTTCCAGCCATCTTCTGCCCCAGCACAGCTGCACCCTCCCCATTAAGATGCAGCCCATCCGTAGCATTGAATCTGTAGCCAACTGAAAAGTCGGCCCAATTGTCAAGGAACCCAAAACCCTCTTTCCTACACCAATTCCTGAGCCACCTGTTAACCTCCCTGATCTCCCTTTGGCTCTCTGGTGTGGCTCGTGGCACAGGTAGTATTTCTGAAAATACCACCTTCGAGGTCCTTGCTTTAAGCTTACAACCTAATTCCCTGAAATCATCTTTAAGGACCTCCCACCTACCTCTAACTTTGTCATTTGTGCCAATGTGTATAATGACCGCTGGGTCCTCCCAGTAATCTGTCAACCCGATCAGCGATGTCCCGAACTCGAGCGCCAGGAAGACAACACACTGTTTGGCGATCCCTGTCTTTGTGACAGATTACCCTATCTGTCCCCCTAATAATTGCGTCCCTCACTACCAGTACCTGTCTTGCCTGCCCTGCACTCCTATTCCCCCCCTTTACTGGAGCAGACACTCCTCTGGCGTTCAGAGGTCATGCCTTGCTGCAGCAATGCTGCCCCTGTAATGACATCCCCCTCATCTGCCAAGTTTGCAAACCTATTGGGGTGTGTCAGTTCAGGACTAGCCTTCCTAGCACTTTTCCCTTTACCCCCCTTTCTAACTGTCACCCAGCTACCTACCTCACTGTCCTGCCGCTCCCTACTATGATCCTCCCCCACATCTGACCCAGCAAGCTGCTGCTCAGTGAGCAGCAAACTCCTTTCCATATTGCTATTGCATCTCAGAGTTGCCAGCTGCTCATTTAGATCCAGTATCTGGGCTTCCAAATGTGCAACTTGCGCACATCTCGAACAACAGTATGCACCCTTGAACGGCTTTATAAGGACTGAATACATGAGACAAGATGTACACTGGATCGCATTAGCAATAGTGGAGCACATTTTCTAATGGAGATAGCAACTAAATGCAAACAATTCTACTCACACTTACTTTTGCTCACACTTTGTTCACTCACGCTCACAATGAAGAAGACGGGCCAAAATTCGGGCCTAGCGTCGCACGGTTTTCAGAAGTCTTCCTTCCGGCTGTAACGGCCAAAACCCGGTTCTCCTTGAGCTCGCGGTGACTCTTCACTTATCCCAGAAGGCACTGGGTATATGCAAATTATCCTCGCAGGACTCCTCCCCATCTCAAAGAAATGGAGGATAGATAAAGGCTGTCTGAACCAGTCAGACAATTTTTGAGATGCTTTTAAATGAAGTGGAGTTTGATGGAGAGTTATGTTGGGAGCAGTCATGGAGGTACTATGTGAATTTAATTTGATTAGGGAGTGTAATAGGCCACTTTAAAAAGATGTGTTTTTAGGGAGCGTCTGAAGCTGAGTAAGTTGTGGTTTGTCCTGGTTTCTTTATCAGAGCATTCCAGAGGATTAGTGCAGTTCGGGAAAAGTCTTTGATCCGAGAGTGGGAGGATTAGATTAGTGTGGATGTTAGTCGAAAGTAGTTTGCGGAGCGTAGAGAATGGGTAGTGTGATAGACAGAGATGAGGGTGGAGATGTAGGGGGGTGCTGCAGTGTGGAGAGCTTTGTAGATGAGAACAAGAAAATTGAATTGGGTCCTGTGACATATGGGCAGCCAGTGCAATGACTGGCACAGAGCAGAAGCATCCAAGTAACTGTTAGCCAGATAGGTGACCCTAGCTGCAGCATTAAGGATGGACTGTAAAGGAGAGAGTCTAGTTAGGGGGAGACCCATTAATAGAGATGTGCAATAGTCAAGGCGGGAGTGGATAGGGGCCACGGTGAGGGTTTTTGTAGTTTCCATGGTAAGAAAGGGGTGGATTCCAGAGATGTTCTTGAGGTGCAAGTGGCAGGAGCGGCCAAGAGATTGTATATAGGAGGTAAAATAGATCAGTGTCCAGCATTATCCCCAGACAGCAAGCCTGCTGCCTAGGAGTTATTATCATGGTACCACACACAGAGAGGGAGAATAGAAGATGGAGGGAATGGAAGTAATTCAATTTTGGAAAGTTAAGTTTCAAATAGAGAGCTGACATAATGTAGGAAACTGCAAACAGACAGTAGGTGGGCAGAACACCAGGGTACCAAATTTGTGTCTGCGGGTCAAACCACTGCCATATCACCAGTGCTACATCCTTCGCAATCTGCTGTCCAGGAAGCAGGTGCTCATACAACCTGCCTACAAGCTGTGATTGCAAAGATACAGCAAACATCAACCACATCCACTTCCTTGTCCTAGTGAAGCATCTAGTTGTCCATGCCTGAGAGCTTGGAAATGAAGCGTAAATACCCAGCCACGCACCCACAGGTACAAAACCTAAACTCGGACATTGCTAAAATGCTAGCCATGGAGATGTTGCTATTTAGGCTTGTGGGAACAGTGTTTCCATGATCTCTTGGCTGTGGTTGCACCACAATACATTGTTCCCAGCCACCACTATTTTTCCTGGTGGGCGGTCCCCGGGTTACACAAGCACGTGTTAAACAATCTCAACCGTGCTCTGACCAATGCCGTAACTGGGAAGGTCCACCTAACAACAAATGGGGTGATTACAAATTATTGGCAAGGTATAAAAGAACAGACCAATGAGTGGCTCACCCCGCTGCACCTCCAACCCAGTCTGTTTGTCTGTGATAAAGGGTGTAACCTGGTGGCGGTTTTAAAGGTAGGAAAGATGGTACACGTTCCATGCATGACTCCCATGCTGAACCTAGTTGATCAAAAGTTTATGAAAACATACCCTGACTTGCCGTACCTACTTGAAAGGGTAAAAAAAAAAAAAAAAAGTGAGCTGGAATATGAGTTGGTGTACATGCAAATTGTAAGCTCATGTTTGCTTGAAAAAGTGCACCATATTAGTGACTATTTTCGCCATTCCATTACAACTTTTGCTGGTCTTACAGCGCTGCAAACGCACTTGAATTTGCGAAGTCATAGAGTCATGTGCGACCTGCCAACACGGTGGAACTCTGCATATCATATATTGGCGAGGATTAGTGGGCAGCAAAGGGCAGTTGCTGAATACCAGCTTCAACATGCCCATCAGACAGAGTCGGCCACCAAACATAACTGTCGAGTGGGTGTGGATCGGACATTTGTGAGGTTCTTGAGAATGTTGAGTACTGCATCAAGCTCATGAGAGGTGATCAGGCTATTATCAGCTTAACCATCCCTCTTCTGTGTCTGTTGAAACAATCACTGCATAATCTCAAAGATGAAGCTTTGAGTGCTCATCATGTGGCTATGGAGCCAGATTTCCCAATGGGTGATACCCAGCCCAGCCAATATTTTGAGGCAACAATGGTTGATGAGGAGGAGGATAAGGAGGGAGAAGACTTGTTTTTCTGTGCTACTGAGGGGATTCCCAATGCTATACAGGAGACTCTCAACCCAAGCGTCATGTCTGTCTAACATGGATGGGCTGGGGAGAAGGAGGTGGAGGAGGAAGAGAAGGCAAGTCAATGTGAGGAGAGGATGGGTATTGTTCCTCCTGGTGGGGACACAGAACCTTTGCCTGTTTGCAGCTTGGCCCACATGGCACAGTTCATGTATATGTGTCTGTGACAAGACCTTCATGTGATACATATTTTATTCAACAACAACCTACACTGGTTGGCCACCTTTCTGAACCCACTGTACAAGGAGAAATTTCCTTCTCTCCTTTTGGAGTCACCAAAGGGTGGCACAATGGAAGCCTTCAAGAGGGTTGTTCATTGTAGATAAGTTGCTGAAAATATCACCCTCAGACAACACTGGCAGCAGAGTTACCAACTATTTTTGTACCGCCCCGGGGCTCGGCCGGCTGCCGAGCCGCTTGGATCCGTGCTCGTCGGTGGGTGTCTCGAGCTTCCCATGGACCCGGGGGTCCCGCTGCCTCTCTGTAAAGGGGAGGAGTTAGGATGTTGGGGGAGTCGTTGCTTTGGCGCTACGCGCGCAGGTGGGGTGATTGTTTTGGGAATCGAGAGTTTGTGACACCACCCACGGGGCTGTGGTGAATGGATGGACACCACCGCTGCCATTGACAAGGCTCCTTAGGACGGTATTACGCAGCTTGGTGTTAACCCCTCCGTGGGTAGGGGTGATGGTCCCAGGGCCCGAGTGGTCGCTGTAAATTGCTGGTGTAGGGCAGTGTTGATGTGGTGCGGCCCGATGCTCGGCCCGAGGGCACTGGCGTACTCACTATTACAAATACGCTGGAGTCTCTGGTGAACCAAACAAGATGTTGGACGGTGCCCGCAGCCGGCTGCGTTTCTCCCCTTTTCTCGGGCTGGTGGCTGCCTCCTTTCTCCTGCACCTTTTGTGTATGTGTTCGACTGCCCATGCTTCAGCGATGGTAGTCCGCTCCCCAGCTGAATGTGTGATGAGGAACCTGTTTGCCTGCAGACGCTAGCCCTTTGGATCTCTATGCCTTGGCGGTGGCTTTTTATCCTTGTTGGGTGGGCTGTCGTCTTCAGTCAGGCCTTGAATGGGAAGGGACCTCAAGTCCAGTCCTCAATCAGTTGATTCGACTCAGCCCAGTTGCTTCTGGGCCTCGTACTGAGTACCCCTCCTGATGCTCTGGTTTCCAATCGGTTCTCCGGTTCGGTACCGGTGGGCCACCGCCCGTCCCCGGTCCCTACGGTTCCACCGGCTGTAATCCCAGCTCCTGCAGGCGGCCACCACCGGCTGCCTCCTGGCCACGGAGTGTCTGGGCTACGACCCAGACCCCTGACAGACGTTCTCTTCTCCTCTGTCACTCTCCCTACTCCTCTCCTTCCTTTCCCTTTCACTCTCCTCTCTCAACTCCACTCAACTCCCCTGCCATGCTTTCCCACCTCAGGCCATCTGAACTCCTCGGTGGGCGTGGCCAACCGCCTGGTTCCGCCCAAATGGTGTGTCAGTCAGAACCTGAGAGGGGTGACTCAGGGTTTTAGCTTGGCTGATGGTACCCTTTTTAGGGGAAAGTTGTGGTGCGGGGGCCTAACTGTGATTACCTGGCTAGTCCAGGGCGTCACATTTTCAACACCAAGGATTAATGGGGAGAGACACCAACACCAGGTCCAACAGAGGTAGGGGGAAAATGTGCGCAAACTGGGCCATTTTTAATAAACCAGCTCCCCAACAAGGGCTAGCTGTGCCTGTAATAATGCCAAGGAGGGAGAAGTTGCACAACATGGTAAAGGGGTACTTAAGTGACAATACCTGCGTCCTTTCTGATGCTTCAGTTCCCTTTAGTTATTGGGTGTCCAAGCTGAACACTTGGCCCGACCTCTCCTTATACGCCTCGGTGGTGCTGGCCTGCCCAACTGCTAGTGTCATGCCCGAGCGTGTTTTCAGTTCTGCTGGGGCAATCATTATTGAAAGGTGCACACGCCTCTCCACAGAAAATGCAGACAGACTTGCTGTGATTAAATTAAACAAGGACTGCATTTCTCCACGGTTTCTAATCCCTCCACATGAGAGCAAGCCAAACTAAATTACCACAAAATGTTAATTTTTACTACTGCTGTTAACATCCACCCCTTCCCATATAAAGCCATTTCTTTTCTGTGTCAATCATGACTCCGTTTATGGCGCTAATTTTTGTAAACGATGCACATTGTGCACTGGAAAAACCAGGACAGTAGTCATACCAAACTAATATTTGTCATAGGGGATTGGGGACCCTTCTCATGGGCTGGCAGAGATAAGAGAAAAAAGGCAGGATTACCCCCCCTTTCTTTGTCCTCATAGTCCAAAAGGTTTTTCACAGAAGCGCTCTCAAGTTGTGTGTTTTTCCTTGTCATGGGTTGTCCCACATTGTGACTGAGATAGGGGCAACATATTCTATAGCAATTTACAATTACTGTTGATGAACAACTGATGATGGCCCTCTGAAAACTTGAATTGAGGGCTGCAGAATGACATGGAGGAGGAGGGAAAATCCCAATCCTACAATGGGCACACAGTAAAATACATATTCCATAGAAGTTTACAATGTGAGTCTCAGTGAGGGAAGAACCACTCAAATGTATAAGTAAGAGTAGTCCCTCCCAAATGTTTGTTACTGGGCCACCTCTGGGCCCAGCTGAAAACACATTCAGACTGTATCAGGCAGCACTGATTGCTAAAGTCTTGCTTTGTATTTGCAAAAGCCACTAGCAACGTATGAATGTGGCTGATGTGGATAGACAGCACAAGTCAGGCTGTGAAAGCCTAAATATTGTGGAAACAGGAACGATGCATTTAGTGTATCAGGCAGCATAAAATGGTAGAGTCCTGCTTTTATTTGCAAAGGCCACTAGCAACGTATGAATGTGGCTGATGTGGGGGACGGTACAAGTCAGGCTGTGAAACCCTAAATATTGTGGAAACAGGTTCAGATTCCCTACCTAATCCCCAATTTCTCCCTCCCTGCTGTGACTTTGTTCAGTGCTATCAGCTCTTAAAGGAGCTATTGTATTCTGGTTTCTGCAATGTACAATGGAGGTAGTGACACACACTGCTTAAAACACTCCCTACTCCGAAATCTGTCCCTCTGAACACTACACTGACCTATTCTGCAGGCAACCCTGAAAAGGGCTTTTTTTGTGTTATTAAGAGGCCTACCCTCTCCCTAGCAGCTTCTCCCGCTATCCCTATGCTGATACAATGCAGGCTTCAGATGCTATGTGTACAAAATGGCGGCAGAAGGTCTTTTATAGACCCTTTGATGCTGAGCTTCCAGCCAATCACAGTAACGCCACAACTAAGATGGCAGTGGCATTACTGTGATTGGTTCAGAAGCCCAGCATGTTTATTGGCTGCACATCAGGTGCCAAAACGGCTGTGAGGGGCATTCGAATATAGCGAGGCGAATACACCATTACTCGCTATATAGCCGGAGTACCATACTATTCTGCGAATTGCAAATAGTAAGAAATACACTCGCTTTTCACTAACCATGGCCTTTCCATCTGATATTAGCCCCCAGCTATCTGCTTTACCTTAATTCATTATCAAAAATTGGACTACAAGGCAGGAGCTTTGTGGGAACATGTTTGATAATAAATTGTTGAACGAGGAAGTGTGGGTAAGTCTTTATTCAAATCAACAATTTTTTCCGGTGTGTGTTTTTTTGTATGGTTTAATAATGGAGGTATCTCAGATGCCTTTTGATTACTACCACTAGGGTTTGATGCAAGCTGACAATACACAGTTTACATCAATTCTAGAATATATAACCCCAATTGCTACCACACCAGGGAAAATCGGGAAGAGCCTGGTCAACTGCCAGCATTGGCTAAACTAATATGATGTGGCAATTCTGGGGCAGCTGCAGTCTTGTATTTTTAGGCTGGTAAGAGCCAAATAACCATGAACTTTCCTAGCCTGATATTATCAGCCCCCAGCTGTCTGCTTTACCTTGTCTGGTTATTGAAAATGTGGAGAGACCCAATGTCATTTTTTTTAAATGATTTATTTAGTTCTAGCAGTAACCTGGGAGTCAGTGATGTGTCCAGATGTCTTTATGCCATGCTGTTTCCACCCATTTCAGTGGTTTTCCAGGCACCCCTCCTAAGCCCTCCTTAGTGTCTTCAGGAAAAATGCTTGAGTTTCCGATTGACTTTCATTACCTAGCTACATGAGTCGAGCCTGTCAGAGCATCTCACCTGTTAAATTAGAGTACTGATCAAATTATCATTTTAGTGCTCACTCATGACAAGATGTTACCCATTTATCAGTTCCCAATAAAATTAAGAGACCAACTTATATATATAATTATCCGATAGACTCGGTAAATGACAGGAAGAGATTTTCTTTGTAGTAAGTGTCCACTCTAACAATAGATGACTTTCAATCTTTCATTTGAAAGCAACTGTTAAATAGTGTACAATTCAACATATTATTATGTACACCCACATACAGTGAAAACTTCCAAGCAAAGCAAAAGTATTGCAGCGTACACAGTTAAGAAAAGGTTACTTTTACTCATATCGATTTACACTTTTATTGTGGTGATATCCCAGTGTTTTATCTAATTTATCATTGGTTCATGGATTTTTCAATGTTAAATGGGTTTACATAAACTTAGACTGATGAATTACAACAGCATGTGATACACGACTGTCAGGATGTCACAGAATTTCCAGTGCAGTCATGCGTTCATGAGACATGCGATTTATATACCTGCGATACTATGCCAAATAAACATGTTCAGTTTCTCTCTATAGAGGTGCATTGTGTGAAACAGGATATGTCTAGAAGTTGCATGACTGCAATAAGCAAGTCGCATAAATGCAGAACATGACGACTTGCTCACACTGGCAGTATCACGTAATCCCAACAGCATATGCACATCACAACGGCAGGCTTGAGTAAAGCCTTGACAACCAGTTTAAATAAGCTTAATTATCTAACAGTAAGGGTATGTGCACATGTATTAGGATTTGGTGCAGAAATTTCTGCATGTTTTGATAGGAAAAATGCAATAGCAAAATCACACTTTTTTGGGGCTTTTCGGTCTTGCGGGTTTTTTGTGTTTATAGCCTATGTATATCTGTGGCAAAATAACATGACATAACTGTGATGAGCAAGTACTAAAATGTTCAAGCGCTCAGTACTCAAATAGAGCAGGTTGGACAGATTCAAATTACTTAAAATTCGGGAAGCATGTTGGATCTATACACTCCAAACATTGGAACCGGGAGGCATGAATAGAGAATATATGGTATATTCTTAACATTTCTCTAAATAATTAATATTTTAGGTGGAGTGAGTCTATGATCGAGCTTATTCAGGTATCTTAGTTTTCCATTTTTGATCATGTGTCCATTATTTGATACTAGAAATATTTCCAATGCTATCGCATCGGAAGTGCGATGAAATGAACATGTGTCTATGCTTAGTGGTGCTGACAGGAGCAGAGGACATGTGTCACACGGTTTGCACTTTCCAATATCTGTTGTATGTGATCCGTCTGCATTTGTGTATTGTATGTGTTGCGACATTTAACCACTTTCACCCCTGTGTCTCTTTCTTGTTGTGTGCTGTATATTGGTATCTGGTGTTGTGTTTCTTGAGCTGTGCTCACTATGTGGTGTCTCCCCTGTGTGCTGTGTATGTGTTTTCAATATATGGTCTCTTGTAAGCTGTTGTGACTATAATTGGAGGTGGTGCATTGTTTTCTGCAGTTTGATGTGTGTGATTGTCCATTCCCAAAGTGACCAAAAAACACAAAGGAAGAGAAAGGATACAATGTATTAACCCCTTCACCCCCGGCCACTAAAACACCCTAATGACCGGGCCATTTTTTGCAATTCTGACCAGTGTCACTTTGACAGGTTATAACTCTGGAACGCTTCAACGGATCCTGGCGATTCTGAGAATGTTTTTTCGTGACATATTTTACTTCATGTCAGTGGTAATTAAACCGATAATTTTTGCGTTTGTGAAAATTTAGGAAATTTTGCGAACATTTTCGCAATTTTCAAACTTTGAAAATGTATGCCCATAAATCTGAGAGATATGTCACACAATAGTTACTAAACAAACTTTCCCGCTTGTCTACTTTACATCAGCACAATTTTCTAAACAAATTTTTTTTTTGTTAGGAAGTTAGAAGGGGTCAAAGATCATCAGCAATTTCTCATTTTTCCAACAAAATTTAGAAAATAATTTTTTTTAGGGACCACATCACATTTGAAGTGACTGAGAGACCTAGGTGACAGAAAATACCCAAAAGTGACCCCATTCTAAAAACTGCACCCCTCACTCTGCTCAAAACCACATCCAAGAAGTTTATTAACCCTTTAGGTGCTTCACAGGAACCAAAGCAATGTGGAAGGAAAAAATGAAAATTTTACTTTTTAACACAAAAGTGTTACTTTAGCCATAAAATTTTCATTTTCACAAGGGAGAAAAGAGAAAGTGCACTCTACACTTTATTGTGCATTTTCTCCTGAGTACGCTGATACCTCATATGTGGTAAAAATCAATTGTTTGGGCGCATGGCAGAGGTCGAAAGGGAAGGAGCGCCATTTGAATTTTTGAACGCAAAATTAGCTGCACTCATTAGCGGACGCCATGTTGGGTTTGAAGACCCCCTGAGGTGCCTAAACAATGGAGCTCCCCCACAAGTGACCCCATTTTTTAAACTAGAGCCCTCAAATAATTTTTCTAGATGTTTGGTGAGCACTTTGAACACCTGGGGGCTTCACAGAAGTTTATAACGTTGAGCCGTGAAAAGAAAAAAAAGAAGGTTTTTTACCACAAAACGGTTGCTTCAACTAGGTAGCTTTTTTTCCCCACAAGGGTATCAGGAAAATATGCACCATAAAATGTATTGTGCATTTTCTCCTGAGTACACAGATACCTCATATGTGGTGGAAATCAAATGTTTGGACACACGGCAGTGCTCGGAAGGCAAGGAGCGCCATTTGAATTTTTGAGTGCAAAATTAGCTGTACTCATTAGCAGACGCCATGTCGGGTTTGAAGACCCCTTGAGGTGCCTAAACAATGGAGCTCCCCCACAAGTGACCCCATTTTGGAAACTAGAGCCCTCAAATAATTTTTCTAGATGTTTGGTGAGCACTTTGAACATCTGGGGGCTTGAGCTGTGAAAAGAATTTTTTTTTTTTACCACAAAACTGTTGCTTCAACTAGGTAGCTTTTTTTCACAAGGGTATCGGCAAAAAATTCACCATAAAATTTATAGTGCATTTTTTCCTGAGTACGACGATACCTCATATGTGGTGGAAAGTAATTGTTTGGGCGCATGGCGGGGCTCAGAAGAGAAGGAGCGCCATTTGACAGCAAAATTGGTTGGAATCATTAGCGGACGCCATGTCACCTTTGGAGACCCCCTATGGTGCCTAAACAGTGGAGCTCCCTCACAAGTGACCCCATTTTGGAAACTAAACCCCTCAAGGAGTTTATCTAGATGTTTAGCGAGCCCCAAGGGGCTCCACAGAAGTTGATAATGTTGAGCCATGAATACAATTGTTTTTTTCACCACAAAACTGTCACTTGAACCAGGTAGCTTTTTTTTCCACAAGGGTATCAGGAAAAAATGTACCATAAAACGTATTGTGCAATTTCTCCTGAGTACGCAGATACCTCATATGTGGTGGAAAGAAATTGTTTGGGCGCATGGCGGGGCTCAGAAGAGAAGGAACGCCATTTGACAGCAAAATTGGTTGGAATCATTAGCGGACGCCATGTCATGTTTGGAGACCCCCTATGGTGCCTAAACAGTGGAGCTCCTCCACAAATTACCCCATTTTGGAACTAGACCCCTCAAGGAATTTATCTAGATATTTGGTGAGCCCCTTGTACCCCCAGGGGCTCCACAGAAGTTGATAACGTTGAACCGTGAAAATTATTATTTTTTTTTTAACCACAAAATTTTTGTATCAACCAGGTAGCTTTTTTTTTTTACAATGGTATCAGGAAAAAATGCACCATAAAACGTATTGTGCAATTTTTCCTGAGTACGCAGATACCTCATATGTGGTGGAAAGTAATTGTTTGGGCACATGGTGGGGCTCAGAATAGAAGGAACGCCATTTAACTTTTCAAACGCACAGACGCGGTGCACTGATCGGCCGCTGCAGGACGCACGGTCGGATGAGATACAAAAAGCGTTGGGGATACGGAAAAAAAAAAAGGTCACGCCAAAAATTGAGCAGGGATGCCGATCCGTTATGTGCATCCCTGATCAGCGCTAGGCGGGACGCACGGACGGATGCGATACAAAAAGCATCGCGAATACGGAAAAAAGTCACGCCAAAAATTGAGCAGGGATGCCGATCCGTTATGTGCATCCCTGATCAGCGCATGGTGGGACGCACGGACGGATGCGATACAAAAAGCGTTGCGAATACGGAAAAAAGTCACGCCAAAAATTGACCACGGATGCAGATACGTTATGTGCATCCCTGATCAGCGCTTGGCGGGACGCATGGACAGATGAGATACAAGAAGCGTCGGGGATATGGGAAAAAAACGTCCCGCTGAAAACTGACCACGGATGCAGATCCGTTATCTGCATCCCTGATCAGCGCTCGGCGGGACGCACAGACGGATGAGGTGTAAAAATGGACAGGATACAAGAAAAAAAAAAAAAATTATACTCACAGTACCAAGAGGATCACTGACCAGAGGAACTGCAGAGGAACAAGAAGGCAGTGAGATGGACAGCTTTACACGAGCAGCAGGCAGGACGTTGGACAGATCAGCAGAAGGACCGAGCGATAGAGGCAGATGTGATCGGGCCAGTGAAGACCTCGGACGACCCGTGAAGGCAGGTAAGAGGACGTCGGGGGAGTTGCAGAGGGGGATGGGGAGAGGGGGGGTTGCAGAGGGGGATGGGGAGAGGGGGGGTTGCAGAGGGGGATGGGGAGAGGGGGCGGAGAAGCAAAGGCAGAAGGAAGGAACTTTGGAAGCAGAATAGAGATGACAGAGGAGGCAGGCAGAACGCGTGGGGAGCAGATCGGGATGCCGGGGGGCAGATCAGGGCGTAGGGGGGCAGATCGGGGGGGCACGGGCAGGGGCCTTCACGGGAGCGCGCAGGGGCCTTCACGGGAGCGCGCAGGGTCCATCGCTGGAGCGCAATACTTACCATTGGAGCAGGCGCGGTGACAGCAGAGGCGGCAGCAGCGGTGGCGTGGTACCAAAAGTACCAGCCAGTGCACGCTGCAGACATGTTGGGGGAGGGTCCCCAGACCAGCACAGGCCTGGGGAGGGCGGCCACCTGCAGATCACACCGCCCCACTGCACACTGATTGGAGCGATTGCGCGTCATAGCACGATCGCTCCAATCAGTGCTGCAGGGGCTGGGGGCGACATGTTTGAGATCCATCTATGATCTGCTGTAGCTGCTACAATAGATCATAGCAGGATCTCACAGTATCGCACTAATTCGGGCATTATTTTTGCCGAAATTAGTGCGAACGATGTGGTTGGCGGTTCAGATTTGAACAGCCAATCACATCGATCGCCTATGGGGGGTGGCGATGCCACCCCCCCTGGGGTCAAGCAAAGGTCCCCTGCTGTAAGAAACAGCAGGGGATATCATTTGAAAGCCGTTGCTATGGCCACGGCAATCAAATGAAGTTTAGGCAGTAAAATGACGTCCCTGGTCGTTAAGTCACGTTAAAATAGGACGTAATTTTACTGCCCGCGGTCGTGAAGGGGTTAACATTTCAAAAATAAGGGCAAAGCTTCTTTCTTTTACATAACTGTAATAGAAAGACAATAAATAGAAATGTTATTACATTCTATTTCTATGTATTAGGTATATTGATGTAAATATATTATTTATGTATGTACGGGTAAACTATGTATATCTGTATCTATAATGTATCCTTGATCTATATATGTCTATATATGTATCATCTATGTTTATCATATTAAGAAATTATATATCTATGTATGTATTTAGCTGTGTGACAGCGGGCGGGGAGGCCTTTGGAGTGACTTTAATTAACCTTAGTCATGGCAGCAGGCTGACTCGGGTAATTCTATAACATGGACATGCTGGGAGGTGTAGTTCTCTCCTGTAGTTATATAACATGGACATAGTGGGAGTTATAGTTCCCTCCTGTAATTCTATAACATGGACATGCTGTGAGGTTTAGTTCGTTCCTGTAATTATAGAATATAGAATTACTGGGAATTGTAGTTCCTGCTGTAATTCTATAACATGGACATGCTTTGAGTTGTAGTTCCCTCCTGTAATTATAGAACCTGAACATGCTGGGAGGTGTAGTTTCCTCTTGTAGTTATATAACATGGACATGCTGGGAGGTATAGTTCCTTCCTGTAGCTATATAACATGTACATGCTGGGAGATGCAGTTCTTTCCTGTATTTATATAACATGGTCATGCTGGGAGGTGCAGTTCCCTCCTGTAGTTATATAGCATGGACATGCTGGGAGGTGTAGTTCCTGTCATCTGTGTATGTGTGTGTATGTGGCTGTACGCTGTGTGTACGTGTGGTCTGTGTATATGTGTGTGTATATATGGCTGTGTGCACGTGTCATCTGTGTATGTGTGTGATTTATGCTGCACGCTGTGTGCATGTGTTGTGTGTGTATATGGCTGTATGCTATGTGCACATCATCTGTGTATATGGCTGTACACTGTGTGTATGTGTCATCCATGTACATGTGTTTATGGCTGTACGCTGTGTGTACGTGTCATCAGTGTATATGTGTTTAAATATGGCTGTACGTTGTGTGTACATGTCGTCAGTGTATATTTGTGTGTATATATGGAGGATATGTGTACTTGTCTTTGTACGTGTGTATATGGCTGTACGCTGTGTGTATGTGGTGTCTGTGTATATGGCTGTACGCTGTGTGTACGTGTTATCTGTGTAAATGTGTGTGAATATGGGTGCATGCTATGTGTATGTGGCTTCTATGTATATGTGTATATGCCTGTACACTGTGTGTACGTGGCATCTGTGTTTGTGTGTATATGGCTGCACACTGTATGTAGGTGGCGTCTGTGTATATGTGTATGCATACGGCTATATGTTGTGTGTACGTGTCGTCTGTGTATATTTGTGTGTGTATTCTCGCACATGTGTCTTTATTTACCTCTCTCCAGCAATGCTGTCTCCGGCTATGCTGTCACTCGCTCCTGACTACCACTCATTATACTCACTTAATATTCAAGAGCTGGATGCTGGAGCAGACTTCAGTTCCGGGGACCGCATCGCTGTGGACAGGTGAGTATGCAGCTGTGTGTGTGTGTGTGTGTGTGTATATATATACACACATGTGTGTGTACGTGTGTGTGTGTGTGTGTGTGTGTGTGTGCTTGGTGCAGAATCGGACTGGTTACTGGAGAAATCTCCAGTAATACCAGTCCTGGCTGTGGTTACCTGCATTGCACTCCGGAGCACTCACCTGAGCTCCGGAGTGCAGCCTGGATTGAACTTGGGGCTTGAAGGACTGAACCGCATTTGCCAACTGATTCCCCGGCGATTGCAGTTCAGTTCATGTCACAGCTGCAGACAGGCCGTGCTGAAGTCTGGAGCTCAGGTAGCAGCTTCAGAATTCAGCCTGGCCTGTCCGCAGCTGCCATGTGGCATGTGTGTCTGTTATGTGTGTGTAAGTGCTCACTGGTGTGGGTGTGTGTGTAGTAAGGGTCTGGAAGCCGGAGCATCGAGGACTCACCGGAAGCTGCAGTAACGCGCATGTCACTGAGCATGCGCAACTGCCAGTGGCGCAGTGCATGTCAGAATAGGCGAACAGACAAAACAATGTATGCAGATGTGTAACAGTAGTAGGCTACTGTGAGATATATTCATGCAAGTCATTGAGTTCTCACCCCCTTTTTTATGTTTTCACTTTGTAGGTCTCTTGATATGGTAAGATATCACCATTTGTGTGTTTTAATTGTGATCCATCCTTCCCTATCAGCACGTCTTTAGACATGTTTTCCGAAGGGATAGTGCTTTAATAATCTGGCAACTATTTTACTTTCCTCTCTGCATGCCCCTCTGTGCCTTCTTTCATTCCATATATTTGCATGTACCTTTGGTAAAATTACCTGGTTTTTCACAGCTATACATCTCTTCTGAACCATGTGTTCAGATTGTATATCACTGGAATAGTGAGTGGTACATGCGCCATTGCTCCTACCCTTTTCCACATAGGTTTATCCCTAATACAGAGTGCAGAAGTCTGCACATGCACCATAACTTAACTGAAAGTCTCGGAATTCTGACTTAGGCTCGGCTTTCTCCAGCAGTTTCCGACCGCTACTAACGCATGCGCACTGCAGCACTGACCTGGATGACATCTCATGAGCATTTTTAAAGAGCAGCCTCTCACCTGGAAGCTCTTGATTTCCAGCACATTGAAGTGTGCACAACAAATGCCACACCCCAGGTATGTTGATTAGGGATTATAGATTTATTAATATCTACTGTATTATATGTCATAGGTGACATTCACCAAGTTGGACTCTGTGAGCGTTCAGTAAGCACAGATGAGTCAATGTTCATGCAAACTAGGTCTGCAAGAGGACAATGTTTTTTTTTTTTCATAAGGGAGTTTGCTCCTATTCAACATATAGTCTAGTATTTAGACAAACTGAGATTGGGATCCCTATGTTATTCATTCATTTAGATGGCACATCTAATGTGAGCTGCCACCTCAGGGGCAACTGATGGCTGGCAGTTTTAGGCTGGGACGGCCCCAATAACCATGGTTAGTAATTGAAGTGCCTGATAGTAATGGAGAGGCATCTAACACCAGGTTTGAATGCTAGCTGACACTACACAGCTGACAACATCCCCATAAATAATGACCCCGATTGACACCCCACCCGGGCAATCAGGAAATGCCGAGGTGAAGCACCAGAATTGGTACATCTTGTGTGATGCACCACATCTGAGGCTGCTGCAGGCTGGTATTTTTAAGCTCGTATGGGCCCAAAAATAAGGGACCTTCTCAGCCTGGTAATACCAGCCCATAGCTGCCTGCTTTACCTTGCCTAGTTATCAAAAATAGGGGGTACCCCACATCGGTTTAAGTTATTTATTAGGTTAGACAAGCCTAAAAGCACACTTTAGTGCCACATGATTTTCACTAAAGGATGCAAGTGTACAAACCCTGCACTAAAGTTAGCTCTCCCTCCTAGATGATCTCTCTTGAAACTCCTTCCAGAGAAGAGTGTGCAGAACAATAAGTCCCCAGGTTCAATGTAAGACCTGAGGATGCTATGTGGTCGGCCAGTCAGAGTAATGCCAATAGAAAACATGGCTATAGCATTATCTTTTGTGGCAGGAAATCCCCAGATATTGATAGGCTGTTTAAGAGCAGCAAAACATGTGGGGTGAGTAATAAACGTACCCGAGCACCCCGATTCTTGATTGAATATCTAACATTGCCGAGCACGGTTGCTCATCCCTAATTTTAACATGTGCTACATTTTGTACATTAAATACAAAATAAGACAGATACAGTAATAGGATGCAGTCTGTGTTGATGAATCTGTTGCATGTAAAATCAATTGCAGATTGGACCCTGCACTGGTTTATATTACTTTTCTAAGAATAATGAATTTGTTAAAAATACTGACTTTGTCAATATAGTGTTTAGCTTCAAAACTGCTGTAAATACATTGATAAATCTTCTTCATTGATTTAATGTTTTAGAATTATCTCATCTATTTACACGGATTAACTCGTTACTGTAATAATACATAGCGGAATAGCGTTTTTCCACAACCATTTCAATGGCTTCTAACTAATTGAGGGTAACTAACCCCGTAAATCTGCCTAATCACTTGGGCAGCTATATGATATCAATTTATTTTGCAACAAATGAGTTGAAGATTCACACACTGGATTTATAGATATACAGTTTGCATTCATGCTCAAATTATTCAGTGTATTTCAACTTCACCAGCAGGTCTTATTTGCGGTCACAATTCTTCTTCATGAGATTAAATTGGCAATCTTAGCTTCAACAAAAAAAGCCACAATCTAAACAAAAGCCCAGAGAGAACGATAAAATAGCTGGTTGTAAAATCCCTAATTGATCTAAAAGCAAATTTTGGGTCATGACATTTTTCAATACCTCTAACAATTGCAGAGCTATATTCTGCTTTGAAAAGGCTGACAAATTATAATAGCTATGTAAAGAATGTGCTTTTATGTTTCTTATACAAAAAAAAAAATAATATTTAAGGTACTCAGTCTTCACAGTGTGCCCATGAGCAGCTAAAAGAACATTTAGTACAAATGCTATTGTGCATGGCAATAAAGTGAATGCCATAATATGTATTGTTTCTCAGCAATTATGCACATTAGGTGTTTTTTTTCTTTAGTTTAAAGCACAAGTTAAAATACAGTTCCTTTAGTTACTAGGGAGGCATTATCCTGATATAATTCAATGAACAGAATTTAAACAAAAGATTAAAAGAAATTCTACAAAAAAAAAGTAATCTACAATTTTAAAGGAAATGCACTGAAAAAGCAGAAACATTTAGCTCCTTGCAAAATGTTCTCTAAATGCTGATGAAGGAAATAATGTACTAGGAATTCCTTGCATTCTGAGTAAAAAAAGGTATATATTTTTCCAAATGGAAACACTTTATTCAGAAATGAGAAGCAATTAATATAGATTTGTGTGAATATTGTTGCCAGTTTGCCTGCATTCACACAACCTTGATACAGCTGTGTGTATATTAGGCACTTAAAATTTGCTCTAAATGAAAAAAAAAATAATATAAGATACAAGGAAAACACTGGATAAATGTGAACTTAGACTAAAACCTTTTAGAACAGTATTTTTTTCCCCAACTATACTATGTAACCCTTTCCCACCTAAATGGCTAGTAAGCAGTGCCACATTTATGGAATGCAAAAAAACGTTAATATCATGCAGCTGTAGGGAATGTATTTACATCCTATTATGGCTCCTTGACTTCGATGCAAGATTACAAGGAGAGCCCACATCTTCCCACATCTTTCCACACAGATGATTTTAAGGTGTTTTTTTTATTTTTTAATAGTACAGAATTTTTTTTATTCTGCACTGAAAAAAACTGCAGTTTTTTTTCATGTGCTTTGCTTTCGGCTCCACATAGAAGTCTCTAGAGAGAAAAAAAAAAAGCACTAAAACTGCAAAGTTCACTAGCATCTTTACGTGCACTCTGGGTGCATTTTTCATGAAGTCTCACTTTTGTATTTTTTGGATTTAATGCATTTCTCTCCATAGTCTTCTATGTGGAGCTTCTAAAAGAAAGCACAGTTGCATTTTTAAGATCATAATCAAAAGTTTTACTGTACTATTAAAAAAAACGATAAAAATGCTGCTTCACATCTGCATCAAATGGGGAAAACAAAAACAGCAGAAAAAATGCATTATATACTACTTGTGAATCATCAGTGTTACATTTTTATTAACTATTTTTTTCTGGGTATAAAAGGGTGAAAAGTGATCTGTGGTAAAACACAAGAGGGGAGGTATGTATCACTGAAATTATTATCCTCAGTGATATGTACCTGAACGTATGTTCCAGTATGCAAGGGTAGGTACGGAAAGGATTAAACGGCTTTTAACATGGCCTGGTTTTTGTGAATATCTGAAGAGATGGGTGGAACGGCTGTTCACCATATTTTACCTTAGGGTATGGTCCAGCAGGTAAAAGTAAGGCTGTGTCCGCACTTTGCGTCATCCTAGTTGCAGTTCCAAACGCATCCTCTGGAAGAAATTGCTTTTGCCAAAGTTGCATTTGAGCACAGAATCGCGGTAAATACGCGTGCGTTTTTACCGCGTTTTTAGTGCTTTTTACATGCTTTTCCATTGCGTTTAGACAGATGCGTTTTGAACATAAAGACACTGCTAAATAAAGTTTAAATAGTCAAACACAATGAAAAAAGGGAAAAAAAAGGAACACAAATGTAATTATTTAAATCATAATGAAAATAGTTATTTAATATAATTATAGCGGTTTTATACTATTTATCGCTAAAATAACAAATTAATATTTTTCATTACTTTAACCCCTTAACGACCGCGGGCCGTAAAATTACGTCCTAGCGGTCATAATGTTACTGCCCGCGGTCTGCTGGCGGCAGCATGCCGCGATCGTCACACATCTCAGCTGATTTTCACAGCTGAGATGTGTGCCTGCTAAGCACGAGCAGAATCGTTATCTGCTCATGCCATTTAACCCCTTAAATGGCGCTGTCAATATGTGACAGCGCCATTATAAGTGCGATCGGGGTAAACTTTTACTTACCGCCCGATACCGGAAGTCACGTGACGCGATCACGTGACTTCCGTTAGTTGTCATGGTAGCACAGGGTCATGTGATGACTCCTGTACTACACATGAATTGCTTTCCCTTTCACTGTGCCAGCGGCACAGCAAAAGAGAAAGAGAGTGTATCTGCTGTTTACAGCTGTATAGCTGTGATCAGCAGATAGTGCAGTGCGATTGGAATGCTGATCGCAATAGCCCCCTAGGGGGACTAGTAAAATATATAAAAGTTAAAAAAAGTTTTAAAAAATTAAAAAAAAAAAAAAAAAAAACCTAAAAGTTCAAATCACCCCCCATTCGCCCCATTAAAAATTAAAGGGTTAAAAAAATAAAAAATATACACACATTTGGTATCGCCGCGTTCAGAAACGCCCGATCTATCAAAATATAAAATCAATTAATCTGATCAGTATACGGCGTAGCGGCAAAAAAATTCCAAACGCCAAAACGACGTTTTTTTGTCGCCACAACTTTTGCACAAAATGCTATAAAAGGCGATCAAAACGTAGCATCTGCGCAAAAATGGTACCGTTAAAAACATCAGCTCGAGACACAAAAAATAAGCCGTCACAGAGCCATATATCCCGAAAAATGAGAACGCTATGGGTCACTGAATATGGCGTAAAACGTGCGCCACTTTTTTCGGTCGAACGCCCGATTTTTTTAACCTCTTATATAAAAGTAAACCTATACATGTTTGGTGTCTACAAACTCGCACTGACCTGAGGCATCACACCCACACATCAGTTTTACCATATAGTGAACACAGTGAATAAAATCTCAAAAACAATAGTGCTATCGCACTTTTTTTGCAATTTTTCTCCATTTGGAATTTTTTTGCCGTTTTCCAGTACACTATATGGTAAAACTTATGGTTTCATTTAAAAGTACAGCTCGTTCCGCAAAAAATGAGCCCTCATATGACCATATTGACTGAAAAATAAAAAAGTTACGTCTCTCAGAAAAAGAATGGCGAAAAAAAAACGGAAAGCGAAAAATCGGCCGGTCGTGAAGGGGTTAATTGACAGACTGTGTGTGTATGTGTAAAGGGACATATCATTCCATTATTTTGATGTCAGAAAAGCATGCGTTTATGTAGTCCAACACGCATTGTTTCTGCAGCTAAAAAGCATGTAAAACTCTGGAATTTTGATGTTGCTTGCTTTTTACAACTTCTCATTGACTTCAATGTTAGCAAAACGCAGCCCAAATGGCAAAAAACAACTGACATGCTGCTTCTTTGAACGCAGAGTTTTTTCCCAAAATTATGCAAATTAAACGCAGCGTTTTGAACTGCAAAGTGTGCACAACAAATCCCCATTTCCCATAGACTTTGCTGGAAAATCAAAATGCATGCCTTTTGGCATGAAAACACTGCAGTTCAAAACGCTGCGGAAAAGCAGCTGAAAAGCAGGTGAAAACGCAAAGTGCGGACATAGCCTTAGGCAACTCTGTGTTTTGTTTTTTTTGAAGTTAGCTGACCTCCAAAGTGGTGCTCTGATTGAGCAGAGCAGGACCCTGAAGCTTAGCTGGAAGAATCCTCAGTTGTATGGACTGTTTATGCTCTTATTTTCTTTGTACCAGAAAGGCTTTTTCTTGATTTGTTTTCCTCTGTTAGGCTGGTTTATGAAGTACAATAAACAAGCTGGACAATTTAAACAAGAAGCATTCATGCGACTACCTCGAAAGGCTGTTGAGTGAGTTGATGTACCACAGGGGATTCAGTCAACAGGTTTTTGCTACTTCATCTGAGAACAGCATGATATAGGCAAAAAAAATCCTGAATCAAATGATGTGTCATTTTATTTACTGGGTCAAGCGCTTCTCAAACAATCAGTTTATACATTTAGCACACCAGGATGTCAATGTAAACTGTCTATGGACAGTGAGCTGCTAAGCATAGAACTGGGAGTGTCAGACTACTAGGAATGAGAGGAACAAAGCAATATGCTGCAGCAATAATAATCTCCTGGTGCTAAAATAAACATTGCAGCTAAACAACAGCATGGACCTTGATAAGAGAAGAATGCTTGAAATCTGTATTTTAACCTCTACATCATGCTTTACTCAGACTACATAGCAAAAAGAAACTGACAGGTCCTCTTTAATAGAGAAAACTAAAATCAATCACTTTCTTTTATGCCATTTACCAACTGCAGCAAACAATTTAATCACTGTGTTGTACTGGTTTTTACAATTAATGGGAAACCAATTATGTCTGTGTTATTTCATGATTTGTGATGTTTGTTATTATTAAAAAAAGTGCATTAAAAAGGACATTCCAATGTTCATTATTTTTTATTTTATACGAGGGATTTTTTTTCTACAACTCAAGGACATAGAAATACACTGATATGTACAGATTTATCTCTGTATGAAGACAATTTGACTGTGGTCTCAAAGCCTTCAATGCAGCTTCAAACATACGTGATTTTGCAAGTGAAGTCAATGCAGCCTGTGGCTCAGTGCTTTAGCAGTTCCCTTTAAATAGTGGAGTTTGTGGTGTCGATTCACAGGGAGACTCACAAGAAAGAAAATTACATTTTTTTTTTTTTTCCATTTTGTTAGTAGTTATACAGGAACAAACAAATCTGACTTTTTCTTCACTTCTAAAATGTATGCAATGTGTGCAATATACAGATGTATCTCCATGTACCAGTATAAATTGCCTGTGGGGTCACAGCCTGCAATGCAGATTAAAGTATACCAAATTCTCCAAGCTTAAATCAGTGCAAGCATTAGCTACTGCCTGCAAAGATAGAGGTTGTGGATTCAATTCCCAGAGAGACCAGAGAAAGGGAATTGTTAATTTAATGAATTTAAATTTGAGAAGAACTGAAATGCTGGGCCCACCTCTCAAGGACAAAGCTATGGAACGATGAAGGTGCAGGAAAGAAGAGAGTGAGGAAGTTGTGACAAAAGCCCAATGGTGCCAGGACAACTGGTAAGACCTCTCAAACAGGACAGCCTTGCTGAATCTGGGCTGCTTGAGAGCTATGCAGGTTGTTGTGATTTGGGAGACTTTGGAGCAGAATAAAAACAACCATCATTGACCAATTGGAAATTCTGATATGTTTAACATTAAAGGAACTGATAGCATAAAATGACTGTTCAAACCAAGTACTAGCACTCAGTACTGTATGGTGTGGCCAAACATATAAATACATCACCTTCCACCTGCTTGTTTTCATTCTAGCTATACCCTCCCTCTGATTGACAGCTCTAATGAAGGCAGGCGATAGATGAAAAACATCCAATTGCTCAGGTTTATTACCCTCTTCACCACCCAGCAATTTTCAGTTTCTCATTTTCATTTTTTCCTCCTTGTCTCCTAAGAGCCACACACTCTTATTTTTCCATCAATATAGCCATATGAGAGCTTGTTTTTGCTGGTCAAGTTGTACTTTTGAATGACACCATTCATTCTGTAAATTATGGATATTATATATATATATATATATATATACATACACACACACATACATACATACATACATAAACCTTTACATGTATGTGGATATCAGAACATGTATTGAAAGAGTAGTTTGAGTATGTGTGCATGTGGTCGTATCCACCAAGTTTCTGAAAGGGACGATGCTTCAAAACACATTGGCAGGGTTTGTCCTGAAGCATATTTTTTGCAGTTTCCAGATTTCTTTTATGATGTTATTGACAGCTTTTTTAGGTGGTTCTATTGGCTGACTCATTTTTCTCTCAATTCAGTAATAATTAAAAACGCTAGATGTTCCTAAGGCTCTAAAGTCATGGCCAAAAGTTTTGAGAATGCTACAAATATTAATTTTTACAAAGTCTACTGCTTAAGTTTTTCTTATTTGTTAGTAGTTTTTCGTTTGTGAACCCTCCCCAACCACACCTATTGCCAATCCATATCATACGCATAAATAGCCTGGGTCTCAGCTTCCCATACACGGTAAGTTTTTTAACTGCATGAGAGGACACACACAAGCTAGGGACCCCAACGTAGAGAAATACTTTGGCGTAGTGTTGGGGCTCTATTGCATTGATCAATTCAGTAGCTAAATTTCTCTTGATTCATATGTTCATGGCAGTAATGCAGATTCCATTTTTCACATTTTCACTCTTACTTATAGCTATTGGATTTTTCAAGTCAGTATTCACACAGCAGTTTCTGCTATTTCATGTATTCCCCTTACATAGTCACTGGTGTGCATACCTTATCTCCCCATAGGAAGTTTTTCTAATGGCAATTTGCATATACTCCAGGATGTCATCAAGAGTGATCAGCTTAACAGCAATTACTTGCAAAGTCAATATTGGCTAAGAAAATGAACTTCAACCCCCAAAACACATTTCAACATCATTGCATTCCTGCCTTTAAAGGAGCAGCTAACATTGTTTTAGTGATTGTTCCATTAACACAGGTGTGGGCGTTGAGGACAGGGCTGGCGATCAATCACTCATTATTAAGTAAGAATGACACCACTGGACACCTTAAAAGGAGGCTGGTGCTTGGTATCATTGTTTCTCTTCAGTTAACCATGGTTATCTCTAAAGAAACACGTGCAGCCATCATTGCTCTGCACAAAAATGGCCTAACAGGGAAGAGTATCAGAGCTACAAAGATTGCACCTCAGTCAACAATCTATCGCATCATCAAGAACTTCAAGGAGAGAGCTTCCAGTGTTGCCAAAAAGGCTCCAGGGCGCCGAAGAAGGACCAGCAAACGCCAGGACCGTATCTTAAAACTGTTTCAGCTGCGGGTTTGGACTACCAGCAGTGCCGAGCTAGCTCAGCAATGGCAGCAGGCTGGTGTGAGTGCTTCTGCACGCACTGTAAGGCGGAGACTGCTTGAGCAAGGCCTGGTTTCAAGGAGGGCAGCAAAGAAGCCACTTCTTTCCAGAAAAAAACATCAGGGACCAACTGATATTCTGCAAAAGGTACAGGGAGTGGACTGCTGAGGACTGGGGTAAAGTCATTTTCTCAGATGAATCCCCTTTTCGATTGTTTGGGACATCTGGAAAACAGCTTATTAGAAGAAGAAGAGGTGAGCGCTACCACCAGTCTTGTCTCATGCCAACTGTTAAGCATCCTGAAACAATTCATATGTGGGGTTGCTTCTCAGCCAAGGGAATCGGCTTACTCACAGTCTTGGTTAAAAACACAGCCATGACTAAAGAATGGTACCAGAATGTCCTCCAAGAGCAACTTCTCCCAACTGTCCAAGAGCAGTTTGGCTACCAACAATACCTTTTCCAGCATGATGGAGCACCTTGCCATAAAGCAAAGGTGATCACTAAATGGCTCATGGAACAAAACATTGAGATTTTGGGTCCATGGCTTGGAAACTCCCCAGATCTTAATCCCATTGTGAACTTGTGGGCAATCATCAAGAGACGGGTGGACAAACAAAAACCAACAAATTCTGGCAAAATGCAAGCATTGCTTATGCAAGAATGGACAGCTATTAGTCAGGATTTGGTCCAGAAGTTGATTGAGAGCATGCCAGGGAGAATTGCTGAGGTCCTGAAGAAGAAGGGTCAACACTGCAAATATTGACTTGCTGCATTAACTCATTCTAACTGTCAATATAACCTTTTGGTACTCATAATATGATTGCAATTATATTTCTGTTTGTGATGTAAACATCAGACAAACACAATTAAAAACCAGAGGGCAACAGATCATGTGAAAATATAAATTTGGTGTCATTCTCAAAGCTTTTGGCCATGACTGTATGTATGTGCTTATCTGGGGACTAGTCCCACCATGTCACTGTTGCTAGGGCATTGTGCAATACTTCGTGCAATTTGGGATGATATGTTATTCTTTACCCTTCTGTTAGCCCCTGTACAGGTGCTTTTTGTACAGCCTCTATAGCCACTGCTTGGTTTTATCTGCTTCATTTTTTTACGTAGTTGCAAGAGACCTACTTATATGCATGGGGATTCTCTTTGGCCACATTGATATGATTGATTTATAAAGTTCACATGTGCTGTTATACCATGTTGATGGGATTGTGTGCAATGACTATATACCATACAGTGCATATAGGGGTACGTTACAAAATTACATATACTTGCACTATAGGTGATATGCATTATTATACATTTTAAAATCATCTGCAGCAGAAAATATAAATAAACATTATCTTTTCATGTGACCGGGATTTTACGCCCAATGCCTATACCCATGATAATGGTCATTACACTATTTTATTGGATTTGTATATTTTTTTTTGCATCTTGGTCCATGGACTATTCTGCCCTCTTCTTCTTGTGCCAGTTCCTATAATAAGTTTGTAAATTTTGCACCATACTCTGTGTTCTTCCTCCTGTTTTTCAATTGTTTTTCAGAGTGTGCTATAATGGGGCAGTAACCCTTAAGCTCCCCATTTTTTGATCAACGGATTTTCTGATACTAATGTTCCTAAGGCAGTAACTCTGGAAAACCAGTTAAAAGATTTCATGTGAAAGAACTGTAAGGGAACAGAGTGCACAAAACCATATGATAATACTCTATTAATAGTACATTAAGATGTACAGACGATCCGGAGTGCCAGCATCCTGGAAGTAGCAGGTTTTCTCTTCCAGAGACTCTAGTGTCCTGTGCAGGAGAATGCACTTGTTTGTGTCAAGGTTCAAAGTCACTGACACAGCATAATTTTGCGGTGTTCTCCTACTCATAGCACTGACATTTCCACAAGAATAAATTGACATGCTGTGGCTCGGAAAGCCACACCATGGGTCAGATTATAAAGAGTCTAAAAAAAGCACAGTGTGCATGGGATTACTATAAAACCCATTAATTGTGCTTGTACTATATAACGCAGTGTTTTGGGCACAGCAAAAACACTCCGCGTATAAACACAACAAAAATGCTGCTAACACTGATCATCTGCACTCACCCTAAGGAACAATGAATGTGCTCACTTGTGCGAGTTGTGTAAGTTGTGCCCCATGATTTTAGAATTAACTTGTCCAAGATATTTGATTAGACAGGACAATATACTGTGTTTGGCTGCCCTTCCAAAGTAAGGATCCTTTGCCCTGGAGTGAATGTTTTTTATTCCACAACACATTTTGATGACAGAGCGGAGTCTTTCTCAAGTGTAAAAAAAAAATTGTGAAAAATTAGGGATAATCTGGAACCAAATAAAAGTGGAACTTTTCTGAGCTGCTGTAATGACAAATGACAAAAATTCAAAAGTGCTGCATTAAATTCTAGGTGGTTTTACGTGTCTAAATACTGGTTGTGTTTCACACAACCCTACAAAGAGAGTACAGACCCCTATCACCTTTTACATGTGTTTTGGCTAAGACCTTATTGCTTTTTCTATTCTTAGGTCTTAATTGTGAAAAATTGTATCACGATTGGTTTTTACACTTAAAGGGAACCTGTCAGGTCAAAAAAGTGTTATAACCTACAAGCAGGAGCATGTGTGAGCTAGTAAGCCCTTCCTACCTATCCCTGTGTTGTAATAATGTGTAATATGAAAGTAATAAAATAACGTTTTATTACTTACATATTCCCTGTGTAAATGAGCAGGGGCTATAGCCCCATGGGCATTTGAATGCTTTCCATGGTATCATGCCCCTGTGGGCGTGATTTCATAGATTTACATTAGCAACGTCACGTCTGATCCTTCAGAATCCCGTCCGTGCGCGCTTACCATTCTCGCCGCCTTCTCATCCTGGTGTTTGCTTGTCAGCTTAAGACGCACACTGTGCATGCTCAGAAGACTCCTGCAGTTCTGGTCATGCGCAGTGCACGTCTGAACCCAGCAAGTAAACACCAGGATAACAAGGCTGTGGGAATGGTAAGTACGCATCAGTGGGATTCTGAAGGAGCTGACTGTGACGTCGCTCATGTAAATCCATGGCATCACGCCCACAGGGGCGTGATACCATAGAAAGCATGCAAACGCCCACAGGGCAATATGACACCCATAGGGCTAGAGACCCTGCTTATTTACATAGGGAATATGCAAGTAATAAAACGTATTTTATTACTTTCATATTACACAATATTACAACACAGGGATGGGTAGGAAGGGGTTAGCAGCTCACACATGCTCCTGCTTGTAGGTAATAACGCTTTTTTGACCTGACAGGTTCCCTTTAAGAAAGATGTCAGTCTGGTATAAAAAGGTGTTGTGGAATAAAAGCCAAATCAATCTACCATGAGTAAAAGAACAATTACTGTAGGGCAGTCCAACAATATACATTGTCTTATCGGTTCAAACAGATACCTGGGCATCTTCTGAATGTCTTTTGAGACTTCCAATTGACTTGTAAAGTATATACCTTTTTTAGAGATTAAAATGCCTGAAGAATGGTCTAGTCACTTCTTTTAACTGCTTGGCACCTTTGCATACCTGAAGTAATTAAAAAGCACTCAAAAGAACATCTGCACAGCAAGTCATTTTTACATACAAATACATATGTTCATTCTTTTTTTTAGCATATTGTGAGTGCTTTTTCAGGCAAGTTTCCTAGAGGACCAGCTTGAGAAAGATGTTGTATGCAGATACCCGAAATATTTGGAAGAAATGTCTGGCAAATGTGTTTGGAAAATACACAGTAAGAGTGAATTTAAACAGGTCTAGGAAAAACTTATATATTAGGCCCAAACGCCAAGTACTACAATTATTGAGCATCAACAATACACGAAAGGGAAGAAATGTATCACCAAATAAATGTAATGAAGTAATATAAATGCACCAATACACTCATATGGGTCCAAATTTAAATTTATTACCAGTTGGAGTATTTTCATTAGTCTCAAAGGCATCAGATCTAGATTATTGCAGTACACTTACAGAATGTGTATATTATACATTAAATGCAAATTGATGTTTATAAACATTGCCAACAACCTGATTTTTACTGCATTGTGCATCCTGCAGCAAGTTATTGCACTAACCACAAATTCATATAAATTGGACAAAACCAAAATGAAAATACAACCTGATAGCAATTACTTAATTCAGCAAATATTGTATTCTTCCCATTTACGCGATTTTTTTTTATTATTTAAACTTTTCATACTTAAAAGTGGGCAATTAAAATACTACATAATCTGTTTTTCTATTTGCGAATGCAAGCATGACACTCATGATGCATGGACTTTTTACAAAAAGAAGTAAAGGGTTGGAAATGTATTAACATACCAAATTAAGTATCACTCATCTAGAGCAAGTGTTCCCCAACTCTAGTCCTCAAGGCCCACAGACAGTGCATGTTTTCAGGATTTCCTTACTATTGCACAGGTGATAATTTAATCACTTGCCCAGGTGATGATTTAAACACCTCTGCAATACTAAAAAAATCCTGAAAACATGAAGACTGGAGTTGGAGAACACTGCTATAGGAGTATTGAATTCCTGGCGTATCCAGTTTCACTGCTTCAGTGGTCCCATTAATTCTTTAGTGATAATTTCAAATTTATCCTTCACAATCAATTGAATTATTGGCCTCAATGTTGATGTGGCCAGCTGGTATGTGACCACTGAGGTCAATGATTGACGTGCAGTGCTCAAGTGAATGATGCATGAGCCATCAACCTGGAGGATCAATGGTGACCACTGGAGCAGCAAGAGAAGAGATTGAATAGGTAAATAATGCTTTTATATTTCTTGCCCTTTGTTAATTAAAAAAAATACCAAAAAAACACATATGTAAGGGACCCAAAATATTGTTCAGTTATTTTTTTCTCTATCCAATAGGAACCATAACTCCACCAGCCCTTTACATACAACTATGGAAACAGTGGAATTATTGAAATAATAATATTTTCTCATGAATTCCATTTGAATACAACATGCGACACCAACAGATAACTCATTCCAATTGTAGTGGAAACAATCATCATGGGGAATCCCAACCTGAAATAGAAGAAAGCAATATTTCAATATTCTTGAGTTTTCTATGATAAAGTAATTCTCATATAATTCTTTGATGGCATCACAAAACACCCTTTTAACTGGAGGTAGCCATGTGTGAGTAATAGTACATATAATATTGTATGGAGAATAATATATATAATATTAAGCAGTACACTATATAGTATTTGTTAACTTTCTTGTCAATAGCTTTTATGGCAGCATGGAATACAAAGCAGGCTGCCTCATTAAAGAAAGATACATTTCATTTTGAAATACTGCAGAAATAGAATACATCTTTAAAGATTAGCGTGATAAGGCAGAGAAAGTTTTCGGCAAGTGAAGAAGAGTCAGCTCAATAGATCTTTCAGGTTTTGTCTCATTTTTTGCTTATAAGAAGAGATCTGGAATAGGAGAAAACAGAAAGAGCCACTCACTGGACTTTTGTCCCCATGCCCAGCTATTGTTGAAGATAAAAACATTGCAGTCAGTAAACAGGAAGTCTGTCCAGATATCATCAGCAGTTTGAATAAATTATTTGTAATAAGCCAATGCCAAAAAGTACTAAAAAACATTTCTATTTATTTATTTATTTTTTACACATAGGTCCAGAAATATTTGGACAGTAATTGAATCTTAATGGCAGGCATAGCCAAAATCACAATTTTTGGCTTAAAATGAAAACTGAGATGCAATTGAAGTGTAGACTTTAAAGGGGTTGAACAACTGTGAAATGCTTAGGAATTGCAACCATTTTTCTAAAATCCCTCCTCATTTCCGTGACTTAAAAGTAATTTGTCAAATTCCCTTCACAATAAATAAAATATTCATTTTTAATACTTTGTAGAGAATCCTTTTCAGGCAAACCAGAGCACAGAGATGCTCCATAGTGGTGCTCATACGTAAAGCACCCAAACTCCAAACTCTGATTGTTTTCTGTAAAGTCTGTGTTTGGTATGAACATCAAACCTTGAATTTACTCATCTCTAATAATAAATAATGACTAGTAACACAGTGCCATTGGAATCACACTGCCTCCATCATATTTTATTTTTTTTTTTACAAAGGATGTGGTGTGCTTTGGACCATTAGCTGTTCCAAGCCTTCACCATACTTTCCTTTTCCTATCATTTTGAAACAAAATGATGGTATTCCTTGGACAGATCAAATTGGTTTTACGGAACCAGGCTCACTTCTTTAGATTTTTTTTTGCAAAGTCTAATATTTGCATAAAGACTGTTTCTGGTTTGCACCTTGTCATGAACACTTTGAATTTGCTCTCATGAAGTCTTCTCTATATAGTAGACTTAGATACTAAAAAATCTTCCTGGACAGTGTTACTCACTTGGGAGGAGGTTATGAAGGGCTTTTCCTTCACCATGGAAAGAAATCTAAGTATGATCATCCACCACTGTTGTCTTTAATAGACATCCAGGCTTTTTTGAGTTTCAAAGCTCATCGGTGCACTCTTTTTGAAGATTTGGCATCTTCCAACATTTTTACTTACTGATAAATTTCTCTTTTTTCAGCCTTGTGATAATTTGATTCTCTTCCATTCAGTGCTCCTTTGACCCCATGTTGTGGGATCACAGCAAATGCTTCCAAATGCAAATCCCCCATCTGGAATCAGTCACAGACCTTTTACCTTCTTAATTTGATTATGGAATAATGAGGGAATAACCAATGCACCTCAGAGCTGTTGAGATCATTGTCTAATTACCTTTAACAACCTTGATTGTTTTTTGAAAAAGAGGTTGCTATATATTAAAGAGCTATAGCTCCTAAACTCTAACTTCAATTATGAAGTAAACACCATCAAGGAAAAGTGAGAGTCTGCGCTTTAAGCCCAAATTGATTATATAAATGTATCTTGAAACCGCTGAAATTTCAAATTTTGTATCATGGTCAAAATATTTCTGGACCTAACTATATTATATAATGTAGACTATGCTATTTTAAAAATCATTGACTATTTTACATTATATTTCATGTATGTCAGTAGTTGATATTTATAGAGCTTAATTGTGCTACATTAGGTGCTGAAATCCCTTTCTGTAGGTGGTCAGATAGCTTTGTAAGAATTTCCATCTATGACAAACATTGATTGTATAAATGAATATTTCATATTAGAATGTACTGTATACAAAAAACAGTAATGAAGTATTAAGTGCCACAAATTATGTGTAATTTTATAACCTTTAACATTCCGAATAAGAAAGTGATTGATAGAACACACTGCATACCTGCCAAAAAAGATCAATGAATGTTAAAGCAGCAGATTGCAGTTATACCACAGTGTTATTTTGTACAAGTTAGAAAGTACAGTACCCAGCAACTATTTAATTGGCAGAATGCTTACATCAACTTATGAACCATTACCTGCCAACTGTAATATGTGATCATTGATTTCAGCTTAATTTATTTTGAAAGCAAAGTTTTTTAATGTTTCAATCATGTAAGGAAATGTCTAACTATGCTCCATTGGGACAAAGATAAATTAAAATCTGGAGTATCACCACTTTGAATTAGAATATAAAGCATTTAAACCACGTCATTGACTGTCTTGTAGCACAATTTGTATGACAACTGTTTTCTTTAAAAAAAAAATAAAAAATAGCCCCTTAATGACCACTGATTGGAGTATGGGGCACTGGACCCATAGAAATCACATCTCATATTAAACAAATTTTATGTAATGAGACTATCATAATTTCCAGTAATGCTATTCTGCTTCTATTAAATAAGATCATAAAGTGTATCTGTATGCTTAGCCTAAAAATCTAAGAATGTAAAAGAACACACAGCATGTACAGCAAAAACATATATAAATTAAAAATATACTTCTATGCATTGTGTATGTCAGCACTTCACAGCATATATTTCATCTCTACGATATGTAAGACTTAAATAAAACATATAAGTAGAATTCAGAAGGAAATCATTTTTCTATAGGTCACATTTTAAATCCATGCCTTCCAAGCTTCTTTAGAACATGCATATAACTTTAAATGTACAATACATTGAGATTTTCTGTCTTGCAAAAAATACAAGAACAACCATAAGGTAATGTAAATTTCTTTGTGCGTAAAATAAAATATACTTTTTAAACCTGGAAGCTAGCTGTAGTTGTTCAGGAATTATTAGTCCTGATAGATACACTACTATGTCTTATACTTTTTTTTTCCTCAAAAAAAGCACTAGGGTATAATTTCGGAGTAGGTTTTATTCTTGGAGAAACATGGTTGGGGTAAGCTTACCCCCCAAAAAAAAAAAGACCCCCGCCTTCATAAGTGACTCATACTTACCAGACCCTGGACGTCTGCATGGCCCCCTGGTCCTCTCTGTGATCTTCGGTGGGCGGACGCAGCAGGTATGCTGCACATTGTCCTCTTCTGCTTTTGACTGACACATTCACATATGTCAGATCACACACTCTTATATACACACACATCAGATCACACACAATCACCGATAAAATTGCACACACACTCACTAGTCATTCACCACATCCAACGGTACAGAATGCCTCCAGCCATATGGATAGATGGGACACCTCACAGGTCCTGTAAGCATTCTATCCACAGGTCCTTGTGCTCCACCGCACTGCATCTCAGGATGCTGCCGGCTAGCAGAAATCGGTATCTCTGGATGTGGAGCGTGTGTGTGCGCGATCTAGTGGGTGATTGTTTGTGTGATCTGATGTGTGTGGGTGTGCGATCACTGTAGGTCCTACCTCTCAGCGTCTGGTGAATGTTATTGCAAAGTGTCCGCTGTTTATAATGAAGTGTCCTGCAGTATTATTTAACTTTTTAAGCTGCATGGACACTTCATTATTGAACCACGACTAGAGCTTATTTTCAGGGTAGGTTTTGTATTTAAGTCTTGTTTCGAAAATGCTGAAAAACACTGCTTGGGTTATTTTTGGGTGAGGTCTTATTTTTGAAAAAACATGATAGTTGCATCAATTGTTCAGGTGTAATTTTGGACCATTCATCAACCCACTCTTCAATTCCTAAAAGTTCTATGGGCTCCTTCCATGAACCTCTGAGCTTAAGTTCTTCCCCTATATTTTCTATTGGTTTCATGTCAGGTGATTGGAAATCTGGTACCTTTATTTTCTTGCTCTCAGACCAGTTGAGCATATTTTGGACAGTGTGTCTTGGGTCATTGTCTTGCTGAAATGTCCACCCTCAATTCATCTTCATTATCCTGGTAGATGGCATCAGATTTTAATCAAGAATGTCTAGGTACGTATGCCTATTTATCCTTCCTTCAAATATGTGAAGTTTTTAAGCATGGGGCACTGGCAAACAGCCACAAACCATAATGTTCCCACCTCCAAACTTCACTGTTGATATGGTGTTAAATGCGTCAAAACACTGTGTATTATGGCATCCAAAGAGTTTGCTAATATTTCAACAGTTCGAGTTAAGTTCAAGAACCATTCGATCACCAAAAGTGTGGCTTTTCACAGCTACGTGTGCAGGGAGCCATCGCTGGCAGCCTGCGGTAAGCTGGTAACGAGGGAAAATATTTGGTATCCAAGCAAAGCGCTTTGCTTAGTAACCCAATGTGTACCCTGGCTACGTGTGCAAAAATCCCCGAAAGCCACACAGAAGCACTTTCGTGTGACTTCCGTCGGATGCCGCTGCAGTCTGTGTCCCACTCCAGCCCAAGCCCTGCGGCTGCCACTCAGCAGTGACCGCAGCTGCCTGTACTGTACGGTGTCTGTAGCTGCCCACACTTGAGTGTCAGCATATACCCGCACTGTGGTGTGTCCGCAGCTGCCCGCTCAGCAGTGTCCGCAGCTGCCCACACTGCAGTGACAGCAGCCGCGGGGCTGACCAGCACTGCCGGCAGGAGATTAGTAAAGTTTCTTACCTGCGGTGATGAAGTCATGCCCTCCTGACGTCAGCGCTGTCACTGTCCCTCATGGCCACCACTTGTCACATCTCCTCTTGCTGCCGACCAGACACTGTCACTAGCGGTGACTCACAGGCTCCCGCGACACTTGGTTTGTGAAGGCGGTGGTCATTGAACTCCGTGACAACTCTGCTGTCAGGAGTGCAGCGATCACCGCAGGTAATGTACCTTACTAACCTCCTGATAGCAGCACTAGTCATGCCCTGCAGTGACCTGGGCTGACCTATTGATGTTCGCTCATGTCACTGCATTGCTCTCCCAGCCAATATGGAACATTCTGTTCTTCATTGACTGGGACATTGACTATGGTATGGATCGTCATGGGCAGGGCCGGCCTTAGCCTGAATGGCGCCTTGTGCAAAACTGCCCTTTGGTGCCCCCCCTACTGATTTTTTACCCAGTTTCCCAGGAAAGAAACAAGGACAGGAGGCCAATATAATATATATATAAATATATAAATATATATATATATATATATATATATATATTTATATATATTTATATTTATTGTGAGGCATCAACCGGCTGTATTACAAAGGGCCGGCATGTTTTGCAGAAGCGTGGGTGCTCTGCAATGTGAAGTTGGCTGGGACCTGTGGTTCCACAGGATTGCATTACATGCAGAGCCATGGAAGGGTGTGTGATGCTGATTACACACTCTTTACCACCTGTGGGTGTGGCTCCAGGGGTTAAAGCAATCTTGTCTCTGAACCTGGATGGAATGTGTCTAGGGCAGTCTAGGGAAGAGGCTGGCTCTAGACTTCCAGTGTGTGTGCTGGAGACGGGGAGAGCAGAAGCAGGGTGCTTTGCTCTGCTTGGGAGACCTTCTCCTGAAGGAAGGGGCTTTTAGGTCCATGTGCAAAGCCTGGCTGGAGCCAGGGGGAACCTGGTAAGGACACTAGCCACCTTCAGAGGATGGTAACCCGGATTGGACCTGGGGTCTGGATACTGACAAGGGTCAGTGACACGTGTGTGGAAGTCCAAGAGTGTGTGGACTTTATATTATGGGTTTTTAAGGAGAAAGCCAAGGAATGGCATCTTTATGCTATGTGACCTAATATGGTTTGTGGAGCTGTTAATAAACCATATAGTCTGATAAAGAGACAAATTGCTCCGGTGTGCTTTAATCCCAATACCTGACGTGTGGCCTCCATACACTCGGGGCCCACATCGTTACAATATACACACACAGTTATGGCCAAAAGTGTTAGCACCTTTGAAGTTGTTGCAGGAAATAAACATTTCCCTTAGAAAATTAATAATACACCCCCAACACCCCCCTCTCCATAATATACTCTACACCACCCCTTTCCATAATCTCTCTCCCACACTGCCCCTATTTATAATATTCCCCCACACACTGCCCCTCAGTGTGCCCCCACATGATATCCCTGTGTATAATATCCCCACACACTGCCCCTCTGCATATCACACACACACCCTGCTCCTCTGTATAATATCTCTCCCACACACACTGCCCCATATATAATATCCCCCACAAACACTGCCCCTCAGTAGACTATACCCACACAATGCCCCTGTGTATAATATTCACACACAAACTGCTCCTCTGTATCATATCCCCCCAAACACACTGCTCCTCAGTGTAATATCCCCCACACACTGTGCCTCTGTATAATATCCCCCACACTGCTCCTCTGTATCATATCCCCCCAAACACACTGCTCCTCAGTGTAATATCCCCCACACACTGTGCCTCTGTATAATATCCCCCACACTGCTCCTCTGTATAATAAACCACACACACACTGCACCTCAGTACACTATCCCCCCCACACACACTCCACCTCAGTATACTATCCCCCCACACACTGCTCCTCAGTATAATATCCCCCACACACCATGCCCCTCTGCATAATACCCCCCCACACACTGGTCTTCTGTATAATATCCCCACATACACACTGCTCCTCTGTATAATATCCTCCCACACTGGTCCTCTATATAATATCCTCCCACACTGCTCCTCTGTATATCTCCCCACAAACACTGCTCCTCAATATATCCCCCTCCACACACTGATCCTCTGTATAATGTCCCCACACGTACATTGTTCCTCTGTATATACCAACACACTGCCCATTTGTATAATATCCCACACACTGCTTCTCTGTGTAGCATCCTCCACACACACACACTGCCCCTCTATATATCCCCCACACACTGCAACTGTGTATAATATACACACACACAATGACCCTCTGTGTAATATCCCTCATGTACGCTGCCCATTTGTACACTCCCACACAAGCTGCCCATTTTTATATATATCCTCACATGCACACAATGCTCCTCTGTATATCACCCCACACACACACTACCCCTCTGTATACTATCCCCCCCACACACATTGTCTCGCTGTATAATATCCTCCTGGTATATATGTCCAAATCCTGGTATACAGTATATGGCTGCATCCTGGGCCCTTCCTGGTATGCATGATTATGTCCCCATCCTGGTTTATTGTTCCCTTCCTAGCATAAATGTCCTCTTCCAGGTATTTATGTCCCCCATCCAGGGACCCTCCTGATATGCATGTCCCCATCCCAGTTTATTTGTCCCTATCCTGGTATATATGTCCAATCCTGGGCACCTCCTGGTATGTATATCCCACTCCTGGGCACATTCTAGTATATATGTCCCCATCCTGGTTTCTGTCCCCTTCTTGGTATATATGTCCTCCTCCTGGTTTATTTGTCCCTTTCACAGCATATATATTCACATCCTAGGTTCCTCCTGATGTATATATATTCCCCTCCTGGGCATATTCTGGCATACATGTCCCCATCCTGGTTTTAGTCCCCTTCCTGGTATATATCTCCTCCTTCTTGTGTATATGTGCCTTTCCTGGGTCTCTGCTCATATATTTGTCTACTGCAAACAGAAAAAAAAAACATTTTTCGCAACCTCCCCAGCTCCCACGTCCTGTAGCGTCCTCTCTGAGCAGTGATGCATTTCAGCTGGATGTGTGCCTTCCACACATCCAGCTAAAGCAAGGCAGGGGCTGGAGTCAGCGGGCGCCCCCACGACCCGGGGCTGGAGTCAGCACTTCCTCACGCCCAGCGGCTGGAGTCAGTGGCCCCCCCCACCACCTGCAGCTGGAGTCAGCGGCCCCCTAGCCCCCCGCGGCTGGAGTCAGCACCCGCCCCCCCGTGGCTGGAGTCAGCACCCGCCCCCCCCCGTGGCTTGAGTCAGCGGCCCCCGCCCCCTGCGGCTGGAGTCAGCGGCCTCCCCACCACACACGACTGGAGTCAGCGGCCCCCTCCATCCCCCCGCGGTTGAAATCAGCGCCCCCACTCTCTGTGGCTGGAGCCAACGCCCCCCCACCCCTCCGCGGCTGGAGTCAGCACCCACCCCCCGTGGCTGGAGCCAGCGGCCCCCTGCGGCTGGAGTCAGCACCCCCCTACCCCCCGCGACTGGAGTCAGCACCCCCCCTACCACCCGCGGCTGGAGTCAGCACCCCCCCTACCACCCGCGGCTGGAGTCAGCACCCCCCCTACCACCCGCGGCTGGAGTCAGCACCCCCCCTACCACCCGCGGCTGGAGTCAGCACCCCCCCTACCACCCACGGCTGGAGTCAGCACCCCCCCTACCACCCGCGGCTGGAGTCAGTGGCCCCCCCACCACCCACGGCTTGAGTCAGCGGCCTACCTACCCCCCGTGGCTGGAGTCAGAACTCCCATGCGGCTGTAGTCAGCGCCCGCCCCCTGCAGCTGTAGTCAGCACCCCCCCACCCCCCGTGGCTGAAGTCAGCACCCCCCCACGCACACCGCGGCTGGAGTCAGCAACCCCCTTACCCCCCGCGGCTGTAGTCAGCACACCCCCACCACCCGCGGCTGTAATCAGCACACCCCCACAACCCGCAGCTGTAGTCAGCACACCCTCCGCCCCCGCGGCTGAAGTCAGCACCCCCTGCCCCCCACGGCTGGAGTCAGTGGCCCCCCACCACCTGCCGCTGTAGTCAGCACCCCCCCACCACCCGTGGCTGTAGTCAGCACACCCCCACCACCCGCGGCTGTAGTCAGCACACCCTCCGCCCCCGCGGCTGAAGTTAGCACCCCCTGCCCCCCGCGGCTGGAGTCAGCGGCCCCCCCACCACCCGCAGCTGTGGTCAGCAACCCCCACCACCCGTGGCTATAGTCAGCACCCCCCTAGCACATCATGGCTGGAGTCAGCGGCCCCCCCACCACCCACGGCTGTAGTCAGCAACCCCCACCACCCGTGGCTATAGTCAGCACGCACACCGCGGCTGTAGTCAGCACACCCTCCGCCCCCCGCGGCTGAAGTCAGCGCCCCCCGCGGCCTGAGTCAGCGGCCCCCCCACCACCCACGGCTATAGTCAGCACCCCCCCCATGCACACCGCGGCTGTAGTCAGCACCCCTCCCACTCCCCGCAGCTGTAGTCAGCACATACCTACCCCCCCGCGGCTGTAGTCAGCACCCACCTACCCCCCGCTGCTGTAGTCAGCACACCCTCCGCCCCCGCACGCGGCTGTAGTCAGCACCCACCCTTACCACCCATGGCTTGAGTCAGCACCCCCCCTACCACCCGCGGCTGGAGTCAGTGGCCCCCCCACCACCCACGGCTTGAGTCAGCGGCCCACCTACCCCCCGTGGCTGAAGTCAGAACCCCCATGCGGCTGTAGTCAGCGCCCCCCCGCCCCCTGCAGCTGTAGTCAGCACCCCCCCACCCCCGCGGCTGAAGTCAGCACCCCCCCACACACACCGCGGCTGGAGTCAGCAACCCCCTTACCCCCCGCGGCTGTAGTCAGCACACCCCCACCACCCGCGGCTGTAATCAGCACACCCCCACCACCCGCAGCTGTAGTCAGCACACCCCCACCACCCGCGGCTGTAGTCAGCACACCCTCCGCCCCCGCGGCTGAAGTCAGCACCCCCTGCCCCCCACGGCTGGAGTCAGTGGCCCCCCACCACCCGCCGCTGTAGTCAGCACCCCCCCACCACCCGTGGCTGTAGTCAGCACCCCCCCTAGCACACCGCGACTGGAGTCAGTGGCCCCCCCACCACCCGCGGCTGTAGTCAGCAACCCCCACCACCCGTGGCTATAGTCAGCACCCCCCACGCACACCGCGGCTGTAGTCAGCACACCCCCACCACCCGCGGCTGTAGTCAGCACACCCTCCGCCCCCGCGGCTGAAGTCAGCGCCCCCTGCGGCCTGAGTCAGCGGCCCCCCACCACCCGCGGCTATAGTCAGCACCCCTCCCACTCCCCGCAGCTGTAGTCAGCACCCACCTACCCCCCGAGGCTGTAGTCAGCACACCCTCCACCCCCGCGGCTGTAGTCAGCGCCCACCCTCACCACCCATGGCTGTAGTCAGCACCCCCCCTCACCACCCGCGGCTATAGTCAGCACCCCCCCATGCACACCGCGGCTGGAGTCAGCACCCCTCCCACTCCCCGCAGCTGTAGTCAGCACCCACCTACCCCCCGCGGCTGTAGTCAGCACCCACCTACCCCCCGCGGCTGTAGTCAGCACACCCTCCACCTCAGCGCCCACCCTCACCACCCGAGGCTATAGTCAGCACCCCCCACCACCCGAGGCTATAGTCAGCACCCCCCCACCACCCGAAGCTATAGTCAGCACCCCCCCACCACCCGAAGCTATAGTCAGCACCCCCCCACCACCCGAGGCTATAGTCAGCACCCCCCCACGCACACCGCGGCTGGAGTCAGCGCCCACCCTCACCACCCATAGCTGTAGTCAGCACCCCCCCCCCTCCCGAGGCTATAGTCAGCACCCCCCACCACCCGAGGCTATAGTCAGCACCCCCCCACCACCCGAGGCTATAGTCAGCACCCCCCCACCACCCGAGGCTATAGTCAGCACCCCCCCACGCACACCGTGGCTGGAGTCAGCGGGTCCCCCACCAACCACGGCTGTAGTAAGCACCCCCCGTGGCTGTAGTCAGCACCCCCCGCGGCTGGAGTCAGCGGACCCTCCACCACCCGCGGCTTGAGTCAGCGGCTCCCCGTCCCCCCGCAGCTGGAGTGAGCGGCCCCCCGCGGCTGGAGTCAGAGTGTCCCTCACCACCCCCGGCAATCTTCAGCTCATAGAGCGCCTACCTCTCCGTTCCGGATGCCACGCGCTCGCCAGCTCCGCGTTGCCCGCAGCAGTTTGAAGCGGTGTAGAGTGATGACCTCATCACATTGGGCTGCCTCTCCCTGCTCTGCTCCACTCACAGTGCCTCCCCCACCACATGGCTAATTTGCATGCGATGCCCTAGAAGGACTTCGCAAGCACCTTAGTCATGTGCAGACTGCACTTGTGGCTGAAGCAACACCGCCGGGCCTCTCTACTGCATCCCCCCTGAAGCATGGCCGTCGGCGCCCTGTGCGACCGCACAAGTCGCACATGCCTAAAGCCGGCCATGGTCATGGGACCCCCTTATTGGATTACACCAGACCTGGATTTGTTTTTCTTTCTAATAATATGGTGAAAGAGGGAATGTTTTGGAGAGTGTTTTTTCAAATAAAAATGTGTTTGTCGTCTATTTTTTTTTTTTATTACTGACTGGGTTGTTGATGTCGGGTATCTGATAGACACCTGACATCACGAACCACAGGGCTTGATGCCAGGTGACATTACACATCTGGTATTAACCCCATATATTACCCCGTTTGCCACTGCACCAGGGCAACGGGATGAGCTAGAACGAAGCACCAGGATTGGCGCATCTAATGGATGCACCACTTCTGGGGCGGCTGTGGCCTATTTTTAGGCTCGGGAGAGTCCAATAACCATGGACCTCCCTAGTCTGAGCATATCAGACCCCAGCTGTCCGCTTTACCTTGGCTGGTGATCCAATTTTTGGGGGACCCCCACATTTTTTTTAAATTATTTAATTAAAAATAACAGCGTGGGGTGCACTCAGTTTTGGATTACAAGCCAAGGTGAAGCTGCCAGCTGTGGTCTGCAGGCTGTAGCAGTCTGCTTTACCCTAGCTGGCTATCAAAAATAGGGGGAACCCCACGTCATTTTATTTTTTTGGCTAGATACAAGGCTAAGCACCCGTTCGTGCCACATGAAAGGCACCAAAGAGTGCAAAATTGCAAAATGCAGAAGAGTGGGACATTATGTGTCTTTCTGCCATTATAATGACAGGAAAGACTGATATGAAGTGTACAAGCACAAGAAAATCACCAGAGCGCTTTATGATGTGAAAAGCAGTAGAAAATCACACTGAAGTGAACATGTGACCGCCTAATGTAGGTTGAAACTATGGATCCTGGGTAAATTTATGTATTTTCCCTCCTTCAGTTTTTTTGCAGTACGCAAAAAAATGGAAGGCACACTGATGTAAAACGGATTACATAAAAACAGTATATGGAACGGAAACTGATGCCACACGGATGCATCCGTGAAAAAAAAATGACCTTTTTTGCAGACCGCAAAAACGGATCGGTCGTGTGAATGTAGCCTTATTATGATTTGCCGTTTATAAACAGCAGGCAGATATAAGTGAATAACGCCCCCCAGCGTCAGAAAATCTCCGGGGTTTCAGGGGGTAGCTGAGACCCTGGAGATCATGATTCAGGCCGGTTTTTCAGGTCCCCGCTCACGTGATCATCGGTATACACCGTATACCGATGATCACGTTACAGTAAATGACAGCGGAGGTAAGAAATTATTTATCTCCCATCTGGCATGAACAAACATCTCAGATGGGAGATAAATCTCCTCCCCGGTCCCCTCTAGTCCACCGGTGTCGCCAAAATGCCCCCCCCTGAACCCACCCCAGAAATCCAAGATGGCCGCGTGCACAGCAGCACGCCGGCCGCATTCACCCTACTCCTCTGATTTCTGTCACATGTGCCATGACACATGTGACAGAAAACTCCTCCCCAGGCCCTGCCAGGTCACCCCCTATTAACCCCACTGGTGTTCCCCGGTGTCCCACGATACAGCGTTGATCCCCTGTGGCCCCCTCCTTCACAATAGATGCTTCCGCATGCACAGAGCGGCTGTCAGCTCAGCATCCTGTCTTCAGTCACAGTGAGTGGCGGTAACCATGCATCTGTAAGCTACTACAATGGCCTGCTCATGAGGTAAGGAACAAAGTTGATCAGGGAGCTATACTACATTTCCAAATGGAGGTATTTGATTTTATAGTTGCCCTGCTGAACGACTACCAAACATGAGTCCGTTATACGACACAAGAAAACATGTCTAAATAGCGAGCTCTGTTGTTTAGTATTCATTCAGCTGGATAACTGGACTTAAAGGGGTATTCCATCTCCAAGATCCTATCCCCAATATATAGTAGGTGGAATAGCAATAATATCAGCAAATACCAATATTTGAAAATGTAGAATAGTTCTCCAGATTAGGCATGCCCTTACCTCATGAGCAGGGCATTGCAGCCTTGGTAGCAACAGTTATGACATGGACTCTGCTGCTGTGGATCCGGGGAGAGTGGGTGCAGATTCACTGCACCCACACTCCTCACATGGAGGATCTGCACTCCTAGAAAATGGGGGATACGTTCCTTGAGCGTGTCCCCCCATATTCTAGACGGTCCAGAGTAGTCGTGGGACCCCCTTTTATTTTCCTTACAATAAATTGGTGAAAGAGGGAATGTTTTGAGGAGTGTTTTTCAAATAAATTTTTTTTTTGCCTATTTTTTTTGTTAGTACTGACAGTCTGTGATGTCGGGTATCTGATAGATGCCATGACATCACAAACTGCTGGGCTTGATGTCAGGTGACCTTACAGCTAGTATCAACCCCATGGGCGGCATGGTGGTTAGCACTGCAGCCTTGCAGCGCTGGGGTCCTGGGTTCAAATCCCACCAAGGACACCATCTGCACGGAGTTTGTATGTTCTCCCCGTGTTTGCGTGGGTTTCCCTCGGGTTCTCCGGTTTCCTCCCACACTCCAAAGATATACAGATAGGGATTGTGAGCCCCAATGGGGACAGTGTTGCTAATGTATGTAAAGCGCTGCGGAATTAATAGCGCTATATAAATGAATAAAATTATTATTTATTACCCCGTTTGCCACTGCACGAGGGCGCGGGATGAGCTGGGATGAAGCAGCAGGATTGGCGCATCTAGTGGATGCGCCACTTCTGGGCCGCCTACGGCCTGCTATTTTTAGGCTGTGAAGGGCCAATAACTATGGACCTTCCCACCCTGAGAATGCCAGATCACAGCTCTCCGCTTTACCTTGGCTGGTGATCCAATTTGGGGGGACCCTACTTTTTTTGTAATTATTATGATTTATAAAATAATTATTAAAAAAAAGAGCCTGGGGTGACCTCCACATTGGATCAACAACCACGGTAAAGCCGCCAGCTGTGGTTTTCAGGCTACAGCCGTCTGCTTTACCCTAGCTGGCTATCACAAATGGGGGGCACCACGTCATTTTTTTTTTTTTTAACTATTTTTTTAAATAAAAAAAAATTAATGGGCTTTCTTCTATTTTGATTGCCAGCCAAGGTAACGCCAGGTAGATGGGGGTGGCAACCTGCAGCTGTCTGCTTTATCTGCGCTGAGAATCAAAAATACCGTGGAGCGCTGATTCATTTTTTTTAATGATTTATTTTTACAGTACTGTGATGTCAGGCAATCAAAATACAGGGAAGTCCATTTTTTTTTTTAGTTATTTAAATAAATAATTAAAAAAAATATATATTGGCTCCCGCTGCATTTTTTGTATTGCTAGATAAGGGTAATCCAAGCAGCTACTGGCTGCTAACCCCCACTGGCAATAGAAAATCCAGGGAAGCCTTTTTGAACTTTTTTTTCCAAAATACAAAATGACGCGAGCTTCGCCATATTTTTGTATGCTAGCCAGCTACAGCAAGCAGGTACGGCTGCCCCCAACCCCCAGCTGCCTATTTGTACCCGGCTGGGAACTAAAAATATAGGGAAGCCCTTTTTTTTTTTTTTAATTATTTCACGAATTTCATGAAATAATTAAAAAAAAAAAAAACAACATGGGCTTCACCCCATTTTTGTGTTCAGCCAGGTACAACTAGGCAGCTGGGGATTGGAATCTGCAGCACAGGTTGGCCTGAGCTTTCTGGGCCCCTCTGCTGCAAATTGCAGTCTGCAGCCACTCCAGAAAATGGTGCTTTTACAGAAGCGCCATCATCTGGCGCTGTATACAACTCTTCCAGCAGCCCTGAAGCCGGGTGGCTTGCTGGGTAATAATGAGTTAATACTAGCTTCGTTTTACTAGCTAGTATTAAGCCAGAGATTCTTAATGTCAGGCAAGTTTAACCCAGCCATTAGGAATCTCCAATAAAGGGTTAAAAAAAGGACACCACACAGAGAAAAAATACTTTAATAGAAATAAATAGACAGACACAGTTAGAGACTCCATGTTTATTACTCCGTCAGCCCTCCACAATCCTGGTCTTTTGTCTTGTTTTTCCTTCAACCCATGCAGCTCTGCTACATCAGACAGCACTGCATGGGAGGAAGACGCTGCTGCTTCCCGTGCAGTCTAAATCACTCAGTGAGTGAGCAGAGGCTGCGGGCTGTCAGCGGTGATGTAACCGCTGACAGGCGGGTTACCATAGCAACGGTGCTCCGATCACGTGATTCCCGATGTCGCTATTCACCGGCTGTGGCAGCCAGTCTTTGCATGTGGGCTGACTCTGTAAAGAGCGCCCACATGTAGGAACGGGGAAGCCGACCATGTGTCAGAGCATTTCGCTGGTACATGGAGATGCTGGAACGATCACCCTGTACCGGAGAGATGCACTGACAGGACCTAGCATGATGTCTAGCCATGTGACCAGTCTGTAGCCAATAAGATAAGAGATACATGACTGGTCACATGCTTTTTTTGACGTCACGGAAGGTCCGATCATCAGTGCTGGTTACCGGGAGGACGCAGCGATTATCGGAAGGAAATGCGTCGGGAGACAGAGTGCAGGACGCGTCGCGGGGACCTGTAAGTGTTATGGCATTGTTTATAAACTGTATGTGTACATGTATAATGTATTTTTGTGTGTTTTTGTTTGCCTGCCATTGTTTTCAATGGGGTTCGAGTTGGTTTTTCGAACGTTCGATGAACTTGTCCTCCGTTCGACGAACCAAACTCGAACTCTAGGGGGGTGGCTCATGATAACCTGACTTTTCATAGCTTTTTCACCTCTCTAACTTTACTTACAATTACAATACTTTTTGCCCTGTTATTTCTTTTTATTACACAACAATTTATGGGCATCTTTGGTTTGATTTTATTGCCTGTGTGTAACAGATTAAATATTACAGACAACAGTGACCCTTTCATGTCAATAGCACCCCAATCTATTAGGAAATTGGTGTTGGACTCAATACTTATTTCAACCATTGTTTATATCTAATATATAAAGCTGAATGTATGTATGTATGTATGTATGTATGTATGTATGTATGTATGTATGTATGTATGTATGTATGTGTGTGTGTGTGTGTATGTCCGGGATTGGCATCTGCACCGTCGCAGCTACAGCCACAAAATTTTGCACACTCACACGTCTGGACCCCGAGAGCATCATAGGCTATGTTGTGAGGCGAAATTTTAACCCCGCACATTCCAATTTCGCAATCAATTTTGCCCCTATCTACATAATGGGGAAAACATGAAACGAAAAGTGTATCCACACCGTCGTATTTACAATCACGAAATTTTGCACAGACACCTCATGTGACCCAGGGAACGTCGTAGACTATGTTTTGACAGGAAAATTTAACCCCGCGCTTTACAGTTACTCTTCAAAAAACATGAGACAGACCTGGAGAGAGACAGACCTGGAGAGAGACAGACCTGGAGAGAGACAGACCTGGAAAGAAACAGACCTGGAAAGAGGCAGACCTGGAAAGAGGCAGACCTGGAAAGAGACAGACCTGGAAAGAGACAGACCTGGAAAGAGACAGACCTGGAAAGAGACAGACCTGGAAAGAGACAGACCTGGAAAGAGACAGACCTGGAAAGAGACAGACCTGGAAAGAGACAGACCTGGAAAGAGACAGACCTGGAAAGAGACAGACCTGGAAAGAGGCAGACCTGGAAAGAGGCAGACCTGGAAAGAGGCAGACCTGGAAAGAGGCAGACCTGGAAAGAGGCAGACCTGGAAAGAGGCAAACCTGGAAAGAGGCAGACCTGGAAAGAGGCAGACCTGGAAAGAGGCAGACCTGGAAAGAGGCAGACCTGGAAAGAGACAGACCTGGAAAGAGACAGACCTGGAAAGAGACAGACCTGGAAAGAGACAGACCTGGAAAGAGACAGACCTGGAAAGAGACAGACCTGGAAAGAGACAGACCTGGAAAGAGACAGACCTGGAAAGAGACAGACCTGGAAAGAGACAGACCTGGAAAGAGACAGACCTGGAAAGAGACAGACCTGGAAAGAGACAGACCTGGAAAGAGACAGACCTGGAAAGAGACAGACCTGGAAAGAGACAGACCTGGAAAGAGACAGACCTGGAAAGAGACAGACGGAGCACATTACTTGGCCAATTTAGTTAAATCTGTGTGGAATATCTGTGGTGTTGAAATATAGGTTGTGAAATGCTTCTATTAGCTTAGTTTTTGCCTTTTAATAATTACATTTCTATTTGTTTTGTGTGCAGAATAAATTTTTGTTAATACATTCTATTTATTTTCTAATATATATTTTTATTGAAAATTTTAACTAGTAAACAGTAAACAATATGATCAGCATTCCCATCAAAATATAGTAATAATCTTTCATCCAGTACGCAGACTGGATTAATATAACTTGTAGACACAACAAATCTACAACAACCATTGGTATGATGAAAAGTGCAAGTAAAAGTAAAAACACACAAAAAAAATAAAAATAATCCAAAGAAACGTAACAGCCATCTCATTAAAAAGAGAAAGTAGTATCAGAAAAAAAAAAAAGAAAGGGGGGGGGGGTTCATTTAATCACTTAGTCGCGTTCACAGTTTAGCTACCTATTCGGAATACATTCTATTTTGTTAACAGTTATTAACCCGGGCGAAGGTAGTACAGCTAGCTATAAATAAATATACAAACACATACCACACCACACACACAGACACTCAATCACATACACACATGCACTAATGGCCAAAAGTTTTGGCACCCTTGAAATTGTTCCAGAAAATTAAGTATTTGTCCAAGAAAAATATTGCCATTACAAGTTTTGATACACACGTTTATTTCTTTTGTATTTATTGAAACATAAAACAAAAGAAAAAAAAAAAAGGCAAATTGGACAATTTCACACAAAACCCCCAAAATGGGCTGGGCAAAATTGATGGCATCTTTCCAAAATTGTGGGTAAACAACTTTGTTTCAAATGTGATGGTCATTCAAATGCACTTGTTGCAACTAAAAGGTGTGTGCAATATGAAAAGCACATATGAAAGAAATTAAAAATGGGCGATGTTGACTCAATCTTTGTATTGTGTTTGTGTGTGTGTCACAATAAGCATGGAGAACAGGCAGAGAAGAAGATAACTTTCTGAGGACATAAAAACAAAAACTGCTGAAAATATCAACAATCTCAAAGCTACAAGTTCATTTCTAAAGATCTTGATGTTATTTTTTGCATGATGCAAAATCATGAAGTTTAGAACCCACGACGCTGTAGCTAATCTTCCTGGATGAGGACGGCAGATAAATATTGATCAAAGGTTGCAATGCAGGATAGTCGAGATGGTAAATAAGCAGTCCCAATGAAGTTCCAAAGAATTTCAAGCTGTCCTGGAGGCTCAGGGTGCACTTATGTCAGAGTGAACTTTCCATCAACATTTGAATGACATGAAATGCTATAGCAGGAGACCAAGGAGAAACCCACTGCTGACAGACATAAAAAAAAAAAAAGCTAGACTGCAGTATGTCAAAATGTTTTAGTTGGCCAAAATCCTGTGGAAGTGTCTTGTGGACAGAGGTTACCAAGATATAGCGTTTTGGTAAAGCGCATCATTCTGTTTAACAAAAATGTAATGAAGCTTACAAATAAAAAACACTGTACCTACAGTTAATTATGGCAGACATTTAAACCTATTTTAGGATTGTTTTGCTGTCTCTGGCACTGGGTGGCCTATAGTGCCCAGTGTCAGAAAGCTGGGTTTGCTTTAGAGGTCATGAGTAGAGTTGATCGAATACGACAAAATTCCGGGATTTGCGGATCACTGCCGGATTGAATATTTATTGATATTCATCAATATTCATTGTTTTGTCCGCCCACCGGCATGTGTAATTGGTTGCAGCTAGATGTGCCCCCAACCCTTAGTGACAGCGTGTCAGCTGACTGCAACCAATCACAGGTGACAGGATGACCGGTGGGTGGGGAAAGCAGTGCAAGTGTCTGCGGGTCAGTATGGTGAACATGCATGTCTTTCAGAAACACATGCACATTCCTGTCAGAAGTGTGCGGCTGTGCAGGTGAAGCGTTGTCAGACTCGTACAAGTCTGACATGACATCATCCGGCACTGTCTGCGCTCTCTGAGCATGAGCGTGCATGTACCTAGAAACACACGTGCGTTCTTGTCAGAAGTGTGTGGCTGGTCCGGTGATGCAGCTTTTTTTAATTTTATTATTTAAATATATAATTAAAAAAAAAAAAAACAACACGTGTGGTCCCCTCTAATTTTCATCCCGAGCCATGATAATGCCAGCTGGGTGCTCGTAGTCTCAGCCCGCAGCCACCTGGTAATGCCGCATCAATTAGATGGGAAATTCCCGGTGCAATACCGGCTCTTCTCGGTTTCCCTGGTGTGGTGGCAATCGGGGTAATAAGGGGTTAATAGCAGCGCACAGCTGCTACTAAGCCCTAGGTTAGTAATGGCACATGCATCTATGAGATAACTGCATCATACTAACCTGTAAATAAAATTAAACACAGAGAAATATCCTTTATTTGGAATTAAGTACAAAACACATCCTTTTTCACCTCTTTAATAACCCCTTTTTCGCTTTCCGTTTTTCTTTTTTTCGCCATTCTTTTTCCGAGACATGTAACTTTTATTTTTCAGTCAATATGGTCATGTGAGGGCTCATGTTTTGCGGAATGAGATGTACTTTTAAATGAAACCATAAGTTTTACCATATCGTGTACTGGAAAATGGCAAAAAAAAAATCCAAATGCAGAAAAATTGCAAAAAAAAAAGTGTGATAGCACTATTGTTTTTGAGATATGTTATTCACTGTGTTCCATATATGGTAAAACTGATGTGTGGACGTGATGCCTGAGGTTGTTGGGAGTTTGGAGATACTAAATATGTATAGGTTTACTTTTATCTAAGGGGTTTAAAAAAAACCCCTTAAGTTTGTCCAAAAAAGTGGCACACAATTTCCGCCATATTCCGTGAACCATAGCGGTCTCATTTTTCGGGATCTATAGCTCCGTGACTGCTTATTTTTTGTGTCTCAGGCTGACATTTTTAATACCATTTTTGCGCAGATGCTATATTTTGAGTACCTGTTCTTGCATTTAGCGCAAAATTTGTGGTGACCAAAAAACGTAATTTTGGCGTTTGAATTTTTTTTGCTGCTATGCCGTTTACCAATCAGATTAATTTTATATTTTGATAGATCGGGCATTTCTGAACGCAGCGATACCAAGTGTGTATATTTTTTATTTTATTTTTTTAACCTTTTATTTTCAATGGGGCGAAAGGGGGGGTGATCTAAACTTTTAGGTTTGTTTTTTTTTAAAACTTTTTTTTAACTTTTTATTTTACTAGTCCCCCTATTGGACTATATGGATCAGCAATCTGATTGCTCTGCCATATCTGCTGATCACAGCTACACAGCTGTGAATAGCAGATATGTTTATTTCATGTCTCTCCCAGCTTTTGGCCGGGTCTAACAGAAACTGAGTCATGTGAGCTACAGGAGTCATCACATGACCCTGTACTACTATGACAACCACCGGAAGTCACGTGATCACGTCACGTGACTTCCAGTATTGGCCAATGAGTAAATGTTTACCGCCAATGCAATTATAATGGCGCTGTCACATATTGACAGCGCCATTTAAGGGGTTAAAGGCATGGGCAGATAACGATTCTGCTTGTGCCTGGCAGGCACACATCTCAGCTGTAAAAATCAGCTGAGATGTGCGCCAATTCCTGCAAGCTGTCGGCAGCAGACCGCAGGCAGTAACACTATGACCGCTAGGACGTAATATTACTGCCCACGGTCATTAAGGGGTTAACCCCCAACACAGCCATGCAGGTCCGGCGTAATCCACACGAGGTCTCACGTCACTTTAGCTCTGCTACATAGCCAGCAGCTATAGAGCACGACCGCTGGCTGTGCAGACAATGACGGCCGTGATGACTGCAAGGCAGATACTGTGTCAGGCTGGGGGTGCATGTGCCTGCAACCAATTACAGACAAGAGGACGGCCGGTGGGCGGGGAAAGCACGGAAAGATGTGGGTATACGATGCACGGTACAGGAAGTGAATACGCGACCCGGAAGCAGTTTGCCTCCATGACACTGACTCTCTGTAAGTATGAAACGCTGTTTTATTTCTGTTATTCTTCAATTAGTTTCTCCAGTGCCAGATCCGGATCCGGCACCCGGAATTCTGGATCCGGATCCGGCACCTGGAAATCTTTGAAACCACACGGATCCGAACTTTTACAGTTTGGATCCACTCCGCTCTAGTCATGGGTCTTCTAGCAGGACAATGAACCCAAACATACTTCAAGAAGCACCCAGAAATAGATGGAAACAAAACACTTAAGAGTTCTGAAGTGGCCAGCAAGAAGTCGAGACCTTATCCGATTGAACACTTGTGGAGAGATATTAAAATTACTCTTGGGAGAAGGCACCCTTTAAATATGAGAGACCTGGAGCAGTTTGCAAAAGAATAGAGGGCCAAAATTCCAGTTAAGAATTTTATGAAGCTTGTTAATAGTTCTAGAAAGTGATTGATTAGTTATTTATTGCAAAGGGTGTATAACCAAATATTAAGTTGAGGGTGCCAACAATTTTGTCCTGCCAATTTTTGCAGTGGGGTGTGAAATTATATCCATTTTGCCTTTTTTTCCGCTTAGTTTCCTTTATTGTTCTAATACCCAAATGAAATAAACAAATTTATAACAAAACTTGTGTAGTTGCAATAATTTTCTGCAAGAAATACTTCATTTTCTGAAACAATTTCAAGGGTACCAACAATTTTGGCCTTGACTGTACATATACTTATACTTTTCTGGAAAAGATCTGTAACAAAAAGATTTTCATTATTAAAGCTAGAAACTGTTTTATTGTTGAAATATCTCATCTTGGAAAATCTACAGATTTCCCTTGTGACTTAGATTTACTAAGCAGTAATTGATTTAAATGAGACAATTCTCAGCAGAGAACTATGATTAACATAATAATGAATAAAACAACACGTGCAAACAAGACAAAAAAATCTCTGTAGTAATAAACAATAAAGCCACTAATAAACAAGTCATTGCACTAGCCATCATCTTTCAAAAACATCAGTAGAGAACACTTAACTAGAGATGAGCAAATATATTTGAGTGGAATTGAATTCCACTCGACTATTACTAAAATCCGCATTTGTCAAAATGTAGATTTTTTTGTAATTTGCTTCCACACAGATTCAGAATTCTTTTAGTCACCTTTCCGATCACCTCTCTGGCTCGGTCACCCCTCAGTCACCCATTCAGTCCATGTCGTGTCTTCTTTTCACCATCACAAGTGTTGAATCCCCAGGGTTTTTCACACTAGGCCAGGACTTTCAGCTTGGATGAGGTACGGGACATTTTAGAGAATGTGTGTAAAATTACAGTGCACGTCATGATATTGTGAACTCACCGGCACTTGCGCAGGACCTCATCAGAGTCAAAAGTCCCAGCATAGCATTAAGTGTCTCTGTGTTCAATGCATCTCATGGTGATAAGATTCTACGAGGACCAAACATGCAACTGTGAGGAGCAGAAGGACCATGGATGAAAAAAATATAAATAAATACTTACCTTATCACTCACATCTTACATTTATTAGGCTCTGGAGTCTAGGTAGACCCCAAGATCATATTAAGGGACATTATATCTGTGAAGAATAAGTTCACATGGAAAATTTGATTCACAAAGAACAGGCAATTTTACATTTTTCTTTTATCCTCTCATCTTTAGTATTAACTACTGCTAAAATAACACTACTGTGACAAGTACCCACTGAAATGAGAGTGTAAGTGAATAGCACATGATACTTAACAAAACTCTTATAAGATCTGGGAACTTTTTGTGGGAATATGGGGCAGATAGAGAGGATAGGAATCTGAAATTAATGTATAATTTATAGTGGTTCCTAGGATATGAGCTGTTTAAGTCTTAAATAAAGGGGAGAAGACCTTTTGTAGATATGGTTGCACGGTTATCAGAATGTTTTAAGTCAGAAATATTGGTAGGAAGGCTATCAAAGGTCCCTTTCTCCAACATTTGTGTGGAAAAGCTCAGTGAATCATGGGGCTGTATCTCGCTCTTAGGTGGTGGACTAAATTAGAATGCTGCAGAAGATAAGATCGGTTAACCATAATCATCACAGTAGTTTCCTACTAATTTGCAGAGTTTGACACCTTAAAAATTTGCTTGAAACACTTCACATTATACAGTATATTATTCTATACCATACATATAATTCTGCCAGAAAATCATGTATGCACCTAACAATATAAATGAAGCGGTTATCAGAACATTACTCATGATTTAAATCAGGTTTGTGTGTCAAATATATTTGGATTTTTGCAATTTTTTTTACAATTTGTATTAAAAGTAAAACACAGAAATCTTGCAATTTTTACACTGGCACTGGGGGTTTTTTTTAGACTAACTTCCTGTTTTCAGGAAATCCAAATGTAAATTTGTAACAATGGACAGATTCTGACTTTTATTTTGTATTCAGCCTTTAATAAGCTTACACAAGGAAAGGAGACAGGGTCAACTGTGACCTGAGGTATTGTGAATGGTGGATCATGTGCTATCAGTTATGTATAGGCCTGAGCGGATCCGGACTGTAAAAGTCTAGATCCGCGACATTTCAACGTTATTTGGGTGCCGGTGCATGATCCGGATTTGGCAATCAAAGTAAAAATAAACAAAACAACAAATAAGCGACAGTTTCATACTTACCATGACTCGTCTCAAGGAGGCACACTGCTTCCGGGTCGCGCATTCACTTCCTTTACTGTGCATCGCATACACACAGCCTTCCGTGTTTTACCCGCACACCGGACGTTCTCTCGTCTGTGATTTGTTGCAGCCTGATGCGCCGCCCCCCCAGCCTGTGACAGTCTCTGCTGC